>NW_028241167.1:0-193530 GCF_964263255.1 Lissotriton vulgaris | reverse complement strand
GTGTAAATAAGTGTTATGTTTAGGCTATCAGGTTTTAGGTTTAAACCTATCATAACTGATAAAACCCCACCAAAAGGAAAATAGCCATCACCGGTGTAAACATATAAACACTGAAAAAACACCTTTGCAACCACAAACTGAGTGCCATTCAAAGAAAGGAAAAGATGAGTGAAAGAGAGATTTATATTCCTTCCTGAAGGGACCAATACAATGTAACGTTGTTATACATAGTAGCATCAAGAAAGACTGGGCTAACAATATTCTGCTTGAGTGTTACTGTTTAAGATGTCACTGGAACATTGACACTTCTTCCTTCTGCTTTTTTCAGTTTTGGGATGTTTTGACTAAAGATGCAGTGTTTTTAAGCATGCTTTAGGTCTTATTTAGTTGGTTTTATAAATTGTAGAGAATCTGGAAATATTAAAATCATATTTGATATTTTGGCTATATTTGATTTCACTGATAGGTAAAATGGCAGGCTTCATAAGAATCTTTCCTAATATGTACCATCACATTTGTCCACAGACAGAGAATGGGTAAAATCCTTTGATACATCAGCACCCTTTTCTAGTGATTCAGTATTGGCTGCAAGTGAATTGCCAAACACCCTAAGCTTTAAACATTTAATGCAAGATGTAGTAACAGGTATTTGTGAAAACAATGTTGTCACCAAGCATCTAGGAAAGTGGTGAAAACATGACACCAGACGTTTGGTAAACATGGAACGCTGTGTCACTTGGAATGCTGCTGAAAAAAGTTTCTACCAAGTTCAATAAAGATTGGAGTGATATCATTTGTATTTGCAGTAAATCAGATACATATGTGAAAAGTTGTATGATGGTCTGTCAAAATCGATACCTGTGTGGAAATGCTTCCCTATAAGAGATCCTTGTGACTTGCTAGATGGTAAGTTGAAAGCATCTTTACATTCTTCAGAGTTAATGAAGAATGCTATTGACGTTGTAGTCCTTTCTGGTGCAATAAAAATAGATTTGGGCCTCATATACCTTGTGCACACGCTAGCTATACAGATGCACTATTAGTGCAGAAAGCAAGCAATTATTACAATTAAATTAAATTCCATAAACACCGGAAAAACGCAGCTTCTCTTGTTTTTCATAGCATGGAGATTTGTAACTACTGATAACCACTGTTTTTTAAGGTATTGAAAAAAATGGAAAAAAAAGCACCAGAATTTACCAAAAATAGAAACTGAAAGCAGGAAAGCCTAGTTATGTTGTAGCTGGCTCCGATAATAGATAGAGGCAGGTAGCCGATTTTTTTTCTCCTTTTTTTTACATTATTGATATAGCTTAGTGTAGAGGTGTATTCTTTCGGACATAGTTGTTACCACAGAGAGCATAGCCATTTTTTACAAGCTGAATTAGTAGTAGGGTGGCCGCAAAGAGAGCGAGAATTATGGGCACTGTTCCTGTTATTCCAGAGATGATCGAATGAATGAAGTCTGGTATTAAAAGAAAAACAGATTAAAAGCATGTTAGAAGGTTGTAGGAGACTGTGTCAAAAACGAGTGCCAGAACTTGAGTATGAGGTCTGTTGAAAATTGTTTAACAATTCACAAAGTGTCATTGGAGGTTTGTATTTAAAAGGGAGTGGATTTTACTTAAGGTTCGTGGTATCTGCAGTCGATACATTTCTTTTGCAGAAGTGAGGGAGACTTCTGTTGTGAACAAAAGCGCTTTCAGTTTGGTTTGTTTAATGAAATCTGTTTTCAAAGTAGGGATTGAAGGCCAAGTTGAAGTTTGGGATTTAGTTTGTGTGGGTGGGAATAGACATTGCCACAGGAAGTTACTGAGTTGGAAACAGTAAGGAAATGTGGTATGCCAGCTCACTTTCCATAGGAGTGCATGGTGTTGATAAGCAGATAACTGCCGTTAGAAAGCTGTGTGAATGTTGGTCTGATTGTGGAAGTTGGCGTTCTTTTTAAAAAGCACGCAAGATTGGGGGCTGTAAGCTTAGAAGCGCCATGTAGTTGGACATTCTTGGATAGTAATGAATGACTGCGCGACTAGCACCCGGTGGCAGTGGGTGGTCGCTAGCTGCGTGTGATTGCTCCCCGCTTACCTGCTAATTTTTAAAATTGCATTCTACTTTTTAATATTCATTTGTGTGTGATTACTGTGATTCTTACCTTGCCTGCTTACCCCATCCCCGGGCCGACACGGCTGTGTGCCGATTGATCGGAGGGCTCTCAGGGTTACTCCACACTTCCTGGAAAGGTCAGCGCTCCAGACTCCCGCGCTCGGACCTATTTCATCGAGGGGTTGTGCGCATGCGCGGCCGAGGCGACTAGCACCCGGTGGCAGTGGGTGGTCGCTAGCTGCGTGTGATCGCTCCCCGCTTACCTGCTCATTTTTAAAATTGCATTCTACTTTTTAATATTCATTTGTGTGTGATTACTGTGATTCTTACCCTGCCTGCTTACCCCAGCCCTGGTCCGACACGGCTGTTTGCTGATTGATCGGAGGGCTCTCCGGGTTACTCCACACTTCTGGGTAAGGTCAGCGCTCCAGACTCCCGCGCTCTGACCTATTTCATCGAGGGGTTGTGCGCATGCGCGGCCAACGCGATTAGCACCCGGTGGCAGTGGGTGGTCGCTAGCTGCGTCTGATCGCTCCCCGCTTACCTGCTCATTTTTAAAATTGCATTCTACTTTTTAATATTCATTTGTGTGTGATTACTGTGATTCTTACCTTGCCTGATTACCCCTGCCCCTGTCCGACACGGCTGTATGCCGATTGATCGGAGGGCTCTCGGGGTTACTCCACACTTCTGGGTAAGGTCAGCGCTCCAGACTCCCGAGCTGGGACCTATTTCATCGAGGGGATGCGCGCATGCGCGGCCAAAGCGACTAGCACCCGGTGGCAGTGGGTGGTCGCTAGCTGCGTGTGATCGCTCCCCACTTATCTGCTCATTTTTAAAATTGCATTCTGCTTTTTAATATTCATTTGTGTGTGATTACTGTGATTCTTACCTTGCCTGCTTACCCCAGCCCCGGTCCAACACGGCTGTGTGCTGATTGATCGGAGGGCTCTCCAGGTTACTCCACACTTCTGGGTAAGGTCAGCACTCCAGACTCCCGCGCTCGGACCTATTTCATCGAGGGGTTGTGCGCATGCGCGGCCGACACGATTAGCACCCAGTGGCAGTGGGTGGTCGCTAGCTGCGTCTGATCGCTCCCCGCTTACCTGCTCATTTTTAAAATTGCATTCTACTTTTTAATATTTATTTGTGTGTGATTACTGTAATTCTTACCTTGCCTGCTTACCCCAGCCCCGGTCCGACACGGCTGTGTGCCGATTGATCGGAGGGCTCTCGGGGTTACTCCACACTTCTGGGTAAGGTCAGCGCTCCAAACTCCCGCGCTCGGACCTATTTCATCGAGGGGTTGTGCGCATGCGCGGCCGACGCGACTAGCACCCGGTGGCAGTGGGTGGTCGCTAGCTGCGTGTGATCGCTCCCCGCTTATCTGCTCATTTTAAATATTGCATTCTACTTTTTAACATTCATTTGTGTGTGATTACTGTGATTCTTACCTTGCCTGCTTACCCCAGCCCCGGTCCAACACAGCTGTGTGCCGATTGATCGGACGGCTCTCGGGGTTACTCTACACTTCCGGGTAAGGTCAGCGCTCCAGACTCCCCCGCTCAGACCTATTTATTCCAGGGCTTATGCGTACGCGCAGCGGACGCGCGCAGCGGGCACGCCAAAGCCAAGCCCGTCTGTGCCCGTCCGCTCCTGGCCGGGACCCGGGTCCCATATTACTCCTCTACGCAACTACAGGCAACTCAGGACTCAGCAGGAAGAGGTCCGTCTGGCCCGCATTGAAAATCTTGGCATATCGCAATCAAATAATTTCATACCACCTGGACCGCAGAGACCCTCGCTGCTGACTGTTAAGCCGGAGGTTCCCCTTCAGTCCCTCCCTAGCCCCCCCTCTGTGGCTACAGCCTACCTCCTTAATACTCGCTCAGCGGTTAAACACCAACTGGAGCTCTTTAACTTCTTGGACACAGCCAAGCCTGACATCCTGTTTCTCACTGAATCGTGGTTTTCATCGGATTCCTTGCCTGACGTCCTAGCGGCCCATCCTGACCCATATTATGCTCTTCGAGCTGATCGCCCGGAGGGGAAGGCCGGAGGTGGGGTGGCCATGATAGCCCGTTCCAATCTCCAGTTCCAACTTCTTTCCTATCCTTCTATTACTGCAGTTGACTTCTTAGTTGTCCGCTCTGTCTCTCTAGTGGCTCCTTTCACCTGTGCGCAGTTTTATCGACCTCCTCAACCCATGCCTTATTTTATTCCAGCTATGCAGGAATTGCTGGCCACCTTGGTAGTCAACAATTCCTCTGTCCTGGTATTGGGTGACTTCAATTTCTGGCCTTGTGACCCTCGTGAGGACCACATGTCCAAAAACTTTACAGAATCTCTTCACAGCCTGAATTTCACTTCACAGATCCATCTCCCTACCCATATACACGGCCACACCCTTGACCAGATTTGGTCAGCCAATTTGCCCATTTCCTTCCCCACAGTCTCCCCTTGCACTTGGTCTGACCACTCCTTGATCTCCTTCTCCCTTGAACTTGGGGTTGATAATAAGCCCTCCCCTCCTAAAAATGTTTGGGCTCGGAACTAGAATCGTGTGGATCTTGCCACACTTTGCTCTTCCCTAGCAGCCTTGCCCGCCAGCTTGGCGGACGTCTCCCCTAACTCTCAGGTGACCTCCATTTACAGCTGGCTCTCTGCTACCATATACGACTCCTTCCCTAGCAATACGAACCCAGACAAATGTACTACCAATACCGCCATCATTGGACCTGACCGTACGTTCTCCAACTTTAAAGAGATCTCCTTAGATCAAGCTCTTAAAGAACTCGAAAAATGCAAATCCGGATCTCCTCTTGATCCTTGGCCCGCCAAGCAATACAAATCTCTAGCACCCATTCTCAACCCCACTCTGAATGGGATCTGGAACGACTCGCTGCATACGGGAGTCTATCCAGACTCTTGGAAGCATGCACGGTTAGTCCCCATAATTAAGAAAGCCAACGCCGACCCCAGTGAACGCTCCAACTATAGGCCTATCTCTCTCCTACCAGCCCCTGCCAAAGTGCTCGAAAAACTCGTTCAGCAACAACTTGCGGGCTTTTTAGAAACATCAGGTGCTTACCATGACTCTCAGCACGGCTTTAGACCAGGTCACAGCACTGAGTCAGCACTAATCGAGATGGCAGATACAGTACGCTGGAGGGTGGATGAGGGATCAAGAGCGGTGTTGGTGCTGCTTGACTTGTCGGCAGCATTCAACACCGTCTCCCTCCCCCTCCTCCTAGATCGCCTACAATCCAAAGGCATCCAGGGCACAGCCTTAAAATGGATTGCATCCTTCTTGTCCAACCGCACGCAGGCAGTGTTCACTCCCCCATATACCTCAGACAGCCGCCCACTTCGGTGGTGAGTCCCCCAAGGCTCCTCACTGAGCCCCCTCCTATTTAATGTTTATTTCTCTCCCCTCGCCGACATCATCGCCCAAACCGGAATAAAGGCCACCTCCTACGTCGATTATATTCAACTTTTGTTTTCATTCAACAGCATTACCCAAACAACCTTTGACCCACTAAAAAACTGCCTTCGCACTATCGCCCAGTGGATGGACAATAACTTCCTCAGGCTAAACGCAGGAAAAACTGAGGTATTATTCTTTCACCAGCCGTCCCCACTAGATCCCAACATCTGGTGGCCTCTTGATTTGAGTGCACCACCCAAGCCCAAAGACTCAGTGAAAAACTTAGGGGTTAGATGGGACTCTAACCTCTCACTGCAACATCAAGTTCACACAGTCTCTGCAGCATGTTTTGCCAAGATCAGGATGGTGGAAAAGTTCATCAATTTCTTACCTAACAACACCAGGAAGACTGTAGTCCAGGCGTTGATCACCTCGCATCTGGACTAAGCCAATGGCCTGTACACCGGACTGTCTGCAGGTCTTTGCCATCGACTTCAGACAGTCCAGAATGCTGCAGTACGACTGGTTGGTGGCATTCCCCTACGCGAGCATATCTCACCCCACCGTCGCAGACTTCATTGGCTGCCCATACATAAAAGGGCAGAATTCAAAGCACTGATACTGGCTCACCGTGCATTGAGAGGCAAGGGCTCTGCCTACCTTTCCACCTGCCTCACCCCTTACAGCAACACCAGGACTCTTTGTTCTTCTTCAAAAAACCTTCTCACCACTCCCAGATTCAAAAAAACCCGCTCAGGCGGAAAAACCTTACAAGTATGTACCACTGCCCTCTGGAACAAGTTACCAAATTCCATCCGGATGATCCAAGAAGAACTACCCTTCCAGAAAGCTTTAAAAACCTACCTGTTCTGTTAATCATCCCCTTCTCAAACAACACCTAATTCAGCATAAGATCGCACAGGAGCGCCGGGACACCCCGTTGGGGTATCTGTGCGCTATAACAAAATACACTAAATAAATAAAATAATACCTGTGACTCAGTTGCTCCTTTTATATTGGTTAGAACGTGTCTTTCTCACGAGGCTAACAGATGGTTTACCAACGAACTCAAGGCTCAAAAACTTGCACTCAGGTAGGCTGAACGCCACTGGAGGTGCGGGTACTGCCTAACATCTAGAACACAATACACAATCCTCCTCAGGGAGTACAAAAAAGCCATTCTACAAGCAAAATCGGAATACTTTTCCTCGAAGATTCTTCTTGCGGCAAATAAACCCAAGGAAATCTTTACCATTGTTCATGAGCTAGCATCTTCTGACAGAGTCACCCCCAAGCCACCCCCCTCTCAACTTCTTTGCAATTCCCTCAATGATTATTTCATTGAGAAAATTGCAACCATCAAACGCAACATTCCCTTGCCTCCCCCTTCCTTTTGCTGCCCCCAGCCGCCGCCCACTCCTCCTTTCCTTGACCAACTTTCCCTGATTCTCAAGAAAGCTTTCCTTACTCTGCTTAAGAAGGTCAAAATGTGGGTCTCCCTCCGACTGTTGCCCCGCTCACATTCTGAGGGAGGTCTTCTCCAGTTCCTCTGAACCCCTGGTAACCCTCCTCAATACTTCCATTACTCAGGGAATTGTCCCTGATTCATTTAAATCAGCCATAGTTATTCCCATCTTTAAAAAACCTCTCTCTCTAATTTTCAACCTATTTCTTTGCTCCCGTTCCTGGGAAAGATCCTGGAAATCAATGAATGTATGTGGGTACTGCACTCTTTTATCTAGCTAATTCGTTTGTACGATTTGTGTGCTGCCTTTGATTGGTGCCTGCTATCACCATTGAATAATTGTATATGGCCTGGCCCCTGATGGCTGCCAGAACTCAAAAGCGCACTACTTGTAATAAACAATTACACCTTTTTAACGTTTCAATTGTATTTAAACCATTAATATTCAATTCATTTCTCAAGCAACATTTATCTTTGCATATTTTTCATAACATGATTACAATCAAATCGATGTCAACAAAATAATAACATAATCAAATCATATTCGATACATAAACCCAATGCATTTCGGGGCTAGAAAGCCCCTTCGTCGGGGGTCTGTTAAGGAAAAAAGGAAATCGTATTACTCTTGGTGCCTATCAGGTTCACAGTTGCTACTTCTGTTTGGCATAATTCATTTAATTCAACTATTTTAATCTTACCTCAAACTTTGGGGAGAAACTTTATGCTTTTCACGGGTCTGATTCCTAATATTATATTGTGATCTATATAAAAAAAGTTCAATTTATTCTATGTCGCATCTTTTAGTTGGAAGAATTTTGTTGTATGAATGGAAGGATGTTATGTTTACCTGTTTCTTGATTTGAGTTAATCTGAAATGAATGTAAATTCTTTTATTTTAGTATCTTATGCGTTGTTTTAGCTGCATAAAACACACTCTTGCCATGTAAAAGGCTAAATTAACGCTCACCTGCTGGTATCATTGATGTCGTTTCTATCGGTGGTGTCCTCCCTATTTGTGACAATAAAGTTTTATTAAAAAAACTTTCCAATTTGCAAGCTTGAATGTCTATTTGATTATAAATTGAATGAGTTACCTGTGAGCCTAAGCTGTGTAGCGTTGGTCTCGCTTGCTGGGACAGTATTATCTGGTGCTAAAAAACATAATAAAAGCTAAGTTTTAAACGGGGTTCATTGCTTTATCATCAAATGAAAGCATTGAATAGTGGCTGTTGTTTACCTTCCGAGACAAAGCTCGAAGACTTCACTTTTCGTCAGCTTCGTGCTTTTTACAGTAACCTATACAGGGGTTAGAAAATTGAAATTTCAATGTCTGTCGTCTATTTGGAATAATGTATGATGCTCGCATCTTACAAGCACATGAATTAATTACCTGCGGTCCTATGCTGTGAGGCTTCGGTTCCGCGGTATCTGTATTATTGCAGCCGACTATAAAGTTCAGTCACGAAGAAAAAAAAGAGAGGGGAATGTTTTTAATTTAGCGTTTAGACGCTATGACAAAGCTAGTGTTGCTTAAGCGCAGTAACGCGCTGCGCTTATTCTATATTACCGAATTATCTTGGCTTGTTCGTTGTAACGAAAGATCCTCCTTGTTGCCAATGCTTCTGATGTGAATTGTAAGTCCCTTCTCTATTGTCGCTAGTTATTCTTCTCTATCAGTGATATAGTAAAAGGACTGAGGCTTTTTGAGACGGTGCTAGTTAGTGATATAGTGAAAGGACTCAAGCTTTTTAAGACGGCGGCCATTTTGAAGGAATATATTAGGGCAATGTTATGAATGGGTTTTACTAGGGAATTAGGTGAACATTGAGAAATACTATTAAAAGCACAACTATGGATTGAGATTATTACAGAAAACTATACATTACTTGATCGACAATACATGACACATATTGTGTATAATCAGATAAACATCATCTTCAACCTGCATTAACTTATGTATGTATTTCCACTAGGCATACATTAGTTTCTCTTTGCAAAGTATTTGTTTCTTCCTGCCTATTTACAATCTAAATTTTCAGTGCGTTTTATAAATTGATAATGTATGTGCTTTTATATACTTTTTTGGAGGATCTTTCGTTACAACGAACAAGCCAAGATAATTCGGTAAGATAGAATAAGCGCAGCGCGTTACTGCGCTTAAGCAACACTAGCTTTGTAATAGCGTCTAAACGCTAAATTAAAAACATTCCCCTCTCTTTTTTTTCTTCGTGACTGAACTTTGTAGTCGGCTGCAATAATACAGATACCGCGGAACCGAAGCCTCACAGCATAGGACCGCAGGTAATTAATTCATGTGCGTGTAAGATGCGAGCATCGTACATTATTCCAAATAGACGACAGACATTAAAATTTCACTTTTCTAACCCCTGTATAGGTTACTGTAAAAAGCACAAAGCTGACGAAAAGTGAAGTCTTCGAGCTTTGTCTCAGAAAGTAAACAACAGCCACTATTCAATGCTTTCATTTGATGATAAAGCAATGAACCCCGTTTAAAACTTAGCTTTTATTATGTTTTTTAGCACCAGATAATTCTGTCCCAGCAAGCGAGACCAACGCTACACAGCTTAGGCTCGCAGGTAACTCATTCAATTTATAATCAAATAGACATTCAAGCTTGCAAATTGGAAAGTTTTTTTAATAAAACTTTATTGTCACAAATAGGGAGGACACCACCGATAGAAACGACATCAATGTTACCAGCAGGTGAGCGTTAATTTAGCCTTTTACATGGCAAGAGTGTGATTTATGCAGCTAAAACAACGCATAAGATACTAAAATAAAAGAATTTACATTCATTTCAGATTAACTCAAATCAAGAAACAGGTAAACATAACATCCTTCCATTCATACAACAAAATTCTTCCAACTAAAAGATGCGACATAGAATAAATTTAACTTTTTTTTATATAGATCACAATATAATATTAGGAATCAGACCCGTGAAAAGCATAAAGTTTCTCCCCAAAGTTTGAGTTAAAATTAAAATAGTTGAATTAAATGAATTATGCCAAACAGAAGTAGCAACTGTGAACCTGATAAGCACCAAGAGTAATACGATTTCCTTTTTTCCTTAACAGACCCCTGACGAAGGGGCTTTCTAGCCCCGAAATGCATTGGGTTTATGTATCGAATATGATTTGATTACGTTATTATTTTGTTGACATCGATTTGATTGTAATCATGTTATGAAAAATATGCAAAGATAAATGTTGATTGAGAAATGAATTGAATATTAATGGTGTTAATACAATTGAAACGTTAAAAAGGTGTAATTGTTTATTACAAGTAGTGCGCTTTTGAGTTCTGGCAGCCATCAGGGGCCAGGCCATATACAAAGATCCTGGAAAGCCACGTCACCACCTGCCTCACTGCTTTTATCGAGGAGAACCACCTCCTAGCTCCTCATCAGGCTGGCTTTCGCCCAGCTCACTCTACAGAGTCTGTTGTTCTCTCTGTCCTAGATGAGCTTAGCAGGAGTGCCGATAACAACTCTCCTCCGGCCATCGTCCTCCTCGACCTGTCCGCTGCATTGGACATGGTCGATCATTCCATCCTTCTTGACCGTGTCGGGGGCGCCGGTATTCGGGGATCGGCTCTGGCCTGGCTTACCTCTTTTCTAGGAAACCGCACCCAGGACGTACAGCTGGAGGGTTTTTCAGCCCCCATCTGCTCTGTCCCTTGAGGGGTCCCCCAGGGTTCTTCTCTTTCTCCTCTTCTTTTCAATCTCTATATCTATCCTCTTATAGCCGCCCTGCAAAAAATGGAGGTCACGGTATTTAACTATGCCGATGACCTTCAGCTCATTTTTAACCTCTCATCTTCCCCTGACTCTATCCTAAAGTTTCAATCTACCCTGACGTTCATCTATGATTGGATGAACTTCAATCACTTAAAACTGAATCCCGATAAGACGGAGTTGGTTCTTACCGGGGGCCCTTCTAGCCCCTGGACCTCTGCCTTCTGGCCTCCTTCCCTTGGTCCCTCTCCCCAGCCCTCTGCCTCTGTAAAAACTTTGGGTATCAAAGTCAGTCAAGACCTTACCATGCGCCCCCAGATCAGCACCGTGGTCTCCTGTCTCATCCTGTTTTCTGTCTCTCAGAACCATACACAAAATCTCCCGTTTTTTTTCTGTCACAGCCCTTAAATTCATCCCTCTTGCTATGATTTTATCCCGCCTTGATTATGGCAATGGCCTGTATGTAGGTATTCCTGCTCACGAACTCCGGCACCTGCAATTAATTCAAAATCAGGCAGCTCGTCTTATCTATAGACTTCCTAACTCCCACCGAGTTACCCCTCTGTTAAAATCCCTCCATTGGCTGCCCATCTTGGAGCGTTCTTTATTCAAGATGGGTTGCCTGATCTTTATGGCTCTGGCTGGCACTGCCCCAGACTTTATTAATTCTAAGATCAGTGCATACGTTCCCAACAGAAGCCTACACTCCTCCCCTCAGTTTTTCCTTAGCGTTCCTCGCTTTCGGAGGAAAAAATTCGGAGGCATGAGGATTTCCACCCTTGCCCCCCCTTTTTGGAATGCCCTTCCCTTTGCCATTAGGTCCTCCCCCACCTACATGGACTTCCACAAAGCCCTAAAAACTCATCTTTTCTCCGCCGCAGTAACCCTCCTGCTCCCCCCAGTGCTATCCGTCTGGAGCACCAAGAAACCGCATGGTGTTAGAGACCACTGCTTGTGAATAAATGCGGTACCTTATATAATCACATACAACATAACAAACAACATGTACACCTAGCAGACACAATGGCACTACCTACTGTGGGAACCGTGGCTAGCCATGTACACAAACCAAACATGGCATGGCACCTCTGCCACACAATGCAGAATGCGGTGAGAGATGGGAGCAAAGTAGGTGTGAAGGTGGCAATTGATTCTCGTTTATAATAGTATACAAAGCAAAGTGTTGAGGGGATGTGCCGGACAGACTTGAGAATGCAGAGCACAGACATGTACATGTCAACATACACTGATGGTGTATTGAGTGAAGTAGAAAGTGGACGCAACCATGATAGTACAGTCAGTAGAGAAGATTACGTAAAGGTAGCGCGTACATGCCTCCCCCCAACCCCCCAATGTTTAGCATAGTGGGCTGGCTCGGTGTACGCAAGGGTAGCGTAGGGGTATGAAGAAGAGGCAAGTTTCTCTGGGTGTGGTTTTGTTCTAGAATGGTGAACGTGTCTGCCAGGTCTGCGCAGCTTACACCACCAGGAGGTTCACGCCGTGAGCGAAGGTGGCTGCGTGAATGCTGCTCTCAGCGAGCTAGTACCAAGAAACCATCATGGCCGCTGCGACGCATATATGCCCCACAGTTAACCTTTCAACACTGCCGTCTGTGAAAGAGGGCCCACCACGTGCCAGTGGAAGCTCTTGGGCCGTGGTCTGCGAGCACGGAAGGCTCCTGAGATTAATGCTGGCTACCACGACTCAGGCACACAGAGCCTAGCCTTAGGCCCAGCAGCAGGGAGTGCTCTGTATACTACTAATGGTGTTTTGATACCATAGTGGACGATGCTAGAACTGTATCTGAGAGTGGAGATGAAGGTACTCTCTTTGACCAGGTGCAACCAACTCTAGGTCCCAACAGTGGAACGGTGTCTAGATCCCACAATGGATGATATCCAATATTACCTGTTGCTTAGTTTTCACAGAACTGGCTCAGTTGATGTGCATCAGCCTCTGTGCTTGCGTAGCTAACTGTTGTACATGATTATTGTGCCTGGTTGACACCAGTCGGTGCAGTAGACCGTGGTACAGCAGGTCCGAACAGTTAAACGGGGTCTTCATTCTATGATTGAGGATGTCAGAAGTTAAAGTTTGTGTTTTCTTTCTGTGTACCCCCTCCGATCAGGTGCAACCAACTCTAGGTCCCAACAGTGGAACGGTGTCTTGATCCCACAATGGACGATGTTAGAACTGCATCTGAGAGTGGAGATGAAGGTACTCCCTTCGACCAGGTGCAACCAAGTCTAGGTCCCAACACTGGAATGGTCTCTTGATCCCACAATGGATGATGTTAGTCTGAGAGTGGAGATGAAGGTACTTCCTTCGACCAGGTACAACCAACTCCAGGTCCCAACAGTGGAACCACAATGGACGATATTAGAACTGCATCTGAGAGTGGAGATGAATGTACTCCCTTCGACCGGGTGCAATCAACTCTAGGTTCCAACAGTGGAACGGTGTCTTGATCCCACAGTGGAAGATGTCTCATATTACCTTCTGCTTGGTTTTCACAGATCCCCCTCCTTTGAGGTGCCTTAGACTCTGTGCTTGCGTAGCTAACTGCTGCACATGATTATTGTGTTCTGTTCTGCTCGGGATAAGGTTTGAGGACTGTATCCTCTCTTGCTGAGCCTGTCAAATAGGTTGGATTTGGCTTTGTTGGCCCCTGCTTGAGTACTACAATTTCTCGTCATACGTAGACATTCTGCATAAGGGGTAGATTCCTTGAGTTTAACAGGATGGAAACTTTGTGCATGCAGCACCGCGTTTCCCGCCGTAGGCTTTCGGTATGTTCTAGTTTGGATTTTATTTTTATCTACGTACAGCTCTAAATCTAGAAATTGTATTTTCTCTTTGCTGGTAGAGCATGTGAATTTTAGGTTGAGGGCGTTCTCATTGATCGCTAATGCAAATCTTTGAGCGCTCTCTTCTGACCCTTTCCATAGAATAAAAATGTCATCTATATATCGTTTATAGATTATCACATTTTCTTCTATGCTAGATGCCTGGGTAACTGCCAATACTTGCTCCTCCCACCAGCCCATGTGTAGATTAGCATAACTGGGGGAGAAGCAAGTACCCATGGCCGAATCTTGCAGCTGTTTATAGTGTAGACGATCAAATATAAAGGTGTTTTTAGTTAAGCACCATTCTACCATCTGCAGGAGCATAGCCGTGTGGTCGTATAGTGTAATGGGTCTTTGATTAAGATAGTGTTGGAGTGCTTTGAGCCCATCTGTGTGTCTAATGCTGGTATACAACGACTGTACATCTAGGGTCATGAACACATATTCCTCATTCCAAGCAAAATCATACATTTTTCGGAGAAAATCTCCACTATCTTGTACATAAGCAGGTAGATTTTTTACAAACATTTGCAAGAAACTGTCCACGTATATGCTTGTGTTTTCAAATAAACTGCCTATAGCAGAAATTATTTGTCTCCCTGGGGGTTTCAAAGCGTTCTTATGTATCTTTGGTATGAGGTAAAGTTGTGGCGTTGTCGGATAGTCATTCTTAAGGAATTCGAATTCTGATTTGCTTATCAAATTTGAGCCTTTCCACTTATATAGTTCCGATTGGAAACGTTCCTGAATTCCTACAATCAAGGTTGGACTAATTCTGCAGTAACATTCTCGATCTTGCAGTTGTGCCATCGCTTCCTCATTGTACATCTTGATTGGCCACAGTACAATATTACCGCCTTTGTGAGACCATCTTACCACTATATCCGGTCTCTCTTTGATTTTCGTCATGAGATTGTTATATTTGAACCACTTTTTGTGGTCTGTCATGTAGAAATTCTTGGTGCTCATAAGTGAAAGTTCCTTTAGTTCTTTGATGACATATTCCGAGAACAAATCTAGACCGTCTTTCATTAACATGGGCATAAAAACAGATTTGGGTCTAAAGTTCATTTTGGCAGCCAGGTTAGTGTTCAAGTTCGATTGGGCTGCTATGTCGCCTGTTGATAGCTGGCTGAGTGATTCATCGTATTCCAAAGCAATCATGTCGCTTAGAACCGCCATGTCAGAGATAGCTAGCATTTTTTCTGTTTCTGTGCCCGGTTCTTTCTCAGAGTCTTTTTTAGCACAATTCCAAAAATGTTTCTGTAACTTAAGTTTCCGTAGGAATTGAAATAGATCTATCCGGGTTTGGGCATAATCAAAATTTGTAACAGTGCAGTAGGTCAATCCAAAAGATAAAATTTTAGTCTCTTCCACAGTTATTGTTAAGTCTGTTAGGTTTACAACCGTGTTGTCCAAATGTTTGTCTGCCATTATTGTTTCCTGTTCTTTCTGTAGTTTGGCTTTGTTTGTTTTCCCACTGCGCTTGCCCCAGCGTCTGTCTTTTCTCCGTCGGCTTTTTGTTTTTTGTCTTGTTTCGTTTTGCCCTTGTACCAATTTCCTCCTCATGTTTTGCCAATTTTATCTTTATTTCTTTCATTATTTTAGTGATTTCACCCTGTTCTTCTCTCGAATCAATATATATATCCGCACAAACGACCCAGAATCACAAAGTCCTTGGCTCATAGACAGTTGGCGAGTGTAAGTCGAGCAGGTCTCCCGGCAATTATAATCCCACAGCACTCGCTCGCTTGCAAAAGCAAAATAAACTCTGGTTTGTTCCGAGTGCGAGTGCTTCTTTGAAGAAGTGTGCTGTGGGATGGATATATAAATATATGTATAAATATATGTATATATATTACCTACTGGCGGTCGCCAGTAGGTAGTTATAGTTAGGATTTTTTTCAATGTTAAATCTCAAAATTCTATTTGGAATAACTTTGGCGCCGGTTGACGAATCTGCCTGAAAATTTCCTGAAAATGGCCTCCCGGGGTTCCGGTCCTTCCCTGAAAGTTTGGGGGGGATACGTCAAGCGGGGGCCGAGATAAAAGGGGGGTCCCAAAACGCGTTTTCCCCATGTTAATTTCCATAGGGCGGTCGATTTCACTTTTAGCCCGAACGGCTGAATGGATTTCCACGAAACTTGGCAAAATTGTAGGGACTGGTAGCCCGATGTGCCTTTGCTATGTCTCAAGATATGTGTTCCAGTGGATTTTGAGTAATTTAGGTTCAAAAAAATATATATATCTATAGGTGCTCTCCCGTGCGCGCACCGGAGTGCGCTCCAGGCGCGACACGCGACTTGCGCGCAGGAAGCTGATTGGCTCTCAGTTGTCTGTAAACATTCTAAACAGTCCGGAGCGGCCGCCATCTTGTGTCTCGGTAAAATCGAGACACAAGGGGTTTGAAAAAAAAAGGGGCAAATGACCATAAGGGGGAAGAGTAGACCCCCTCTGACCCCCTAGGTTTGATGTAGGGACTAAAATAGGGTCCTGCAGGGCATTAAAACATTTTTTTCGTTTTGCGCGGGGGAAGCGCATGGTACGCGCACCGGCGAAGCACGGGGAAAATCCAGGACCATATTTATGAAGGCCTTGCGCTGTTAGTTTTGCGCTTCTTGTGCGTCAATTTTTGTGACGCACCAGCGGTGTAAAAAAATGCGCATTGTTATGCAATATTTAAAAAGTGACGCATCTATCTAGATGCGTCACTTTTTAAATATAGTGCAACGAGGTACATTTTATTACACTGCTGGTGTTATGCGTCACTTTTCTGTGCGCACTCCTTATGACATTCCAGATGTGTCATATTTAATGTATGACGAATCATGTTGCAAGGAGTTACAGATACGTCAGTATTTCTGACATATCTGTAAACATAAAAGTGATGCGAGGCAGGTGCAAGATTTTGACGCAACAGCATCCTAAAAGTGACGCAGAGAAATCTTATAGATTTCAGTACGTCGTTATTACCAAGCTTTTTGCGGGGGAATGCCCCCTTTGCATACATTATACCTGACGCAGATATAATGTGGCGCAGAGTTTTAAAAAGTGACCCATGTACCTAGATGCGTCACTTTTTAAAAATAGCGTCAGGTATAATGCATGCAGAGGGGGTGTTCTCCCGCAAAAAGCTTTGTAATAGCGACGCAGTGAAATCTTTGAGATTTCACTGCGTCAGTTTTAGGATGCTGTTGCGTCAAAATCTTGTGCCTGCTTTACAGCAGGTATTAGACTGAGGCAAGACCTTTCACATGCTGCTTTCCACATTTGAAAGGACACATTACTGGAGTTGCGTCACTTTTGTGACGCACTCCAGCAATGCGTTACTTGGAATGTCATAAGGAGTGCGCACAGAAAAGTGACGCATCGCACCAGTAGTGTAAAAAAATGTGCCTCGTTGCGTTATATTTAAAAAGTGAGGTATCTAGGTAGATGGGTCACTTTTTAAAATCAAGCGCCACATTATATCTGCGTGAGGTATAATGCATGCAGAGGGGGTGTTCCCCCACTAAAAGCTTTGTAATAGCGACGCAGTGAAATGTTTGAGATTTCACTGCGTCACTTTTAGGATGCTGTTGCATCCTTTAAATATAGTGCAACGAGGCACATTTTATTACACTGCTGGTGTGATGCGTCACTTTTCTGTCCACAGTCCTTATGACATTCCAGATGTGTCATATTTAATGTATGACGAATCATGTTGCAAGGAGTTACAGATACGTCAGTATTTCTGACATATCTGTAAACATAAAAGTGATGCGAGGCCGGCGCAAGATTTTGACGCAACAGCATCCTAAAAGTGACGCAGAGAAATCTCATAGATTTCAGTACGTCGTTATTACCAAGCTTTTTGCGAGGGATTGCCCCCTCTGCATACATTATACCTGATGCAGATACAATATGGCGCAGAGTTTTAAAAAGTGACCCATGTACCTAGATGCGTCACTTTTTAAAAAATAGTGTCAGGTATAATGCATGCAGAGGGGGTGTTCCTTGCAAAAAGCTTGGTAATAATGACGCAGTGCGTCACTTTTAGGATGCAGTTGCGCCAAAATCTTGCGCCTGCTTCACAGCAAACCTTTCACATGGTGCTTTTTCCATGTGAAAGGACACATTACTGGAGTTGCGTCACTTTTGTGACGCACTCCTGCAATGCGTTACTTTTGTGTTTACAGATATGTCAGAAATACTGACATATCTGTAACTCCTTGCGAATTGATTAGTCATATATTAAATATGACATATCTGGAATGTCATAAGGAGTGCGTCCAGAAAAGTGACGCATCGCTGTTTTCACGTAGCGATGCGTCACTTTTCAGAAATGAGGCCTCCAGTTTATTCACTGTGTCATAACTTTCTTTTCTAACACTCACCTTCTTTCATTCCTCCTACTTCACTTCCTTTCACCTCTCATACCTTTCTGTTCTTTCTTACTCATTCTCCTTTCAATTATCAATGCACTATATTTCACTTACTCTTCATTTTTTAAGATTATAGCTCTTTGATGAGAATTGGAGGTAGTTCTGAAAAGAACTTTTGGTTTTCTTCTTTTAACTGAACAGGAACAAAAACAGGGAATAGAAACTGCTCAACAGGAGCAAAAAGAAAAGAAAAAAATTAGGGGTGGGAAGGGCAGTGATGGTTCTCCAATGCCCGAACCATGAGCAGGACACTTTGCTCCCCATAGGTGAGGAGTTGATTGCAGTATCTGCATCTGACGACCCCATGGTTGAATGCAGGTTGAATGTTTGCTACCTGCCCCTGTGATTGTTCTCTTCCAGAAGAAGTTGCTCCTCCTGTTGATGTAGAGGCCCCATCTCTGGGAACCTCTTGTGCCAGAGCCCTGACACTTTCCCGGGCAAAATTCTGGGGGTGCCTCCTCTCCACATGGCGAATCATGGTGAAGTTGCCAAAAGAGTATTTTTTGGGGGGGTTACCCCGTGACAGGACCTGTTTGCAGATCCTGCACTCTACTTTTGGTGCATTCACCTTCTTCTGGTCTGCTGGAAACTTAAAAAATTTCCGGATGAAATGTTCTTTGACCTTCGGCTGAGGAGGCTCTTCATCAATGAAATCATTGGAGTCATCTTCACTGCTGGATGGTCTGGCAGCCATGATGAATCCAGGAATATGGAGCAGCAAAAAAGGCAGGTCTTTCAGTCACAAAAGTGAAAGAAGAAGTGAAGGAAATGGGTGGGGATTTCATTCATTGTAAAAAAAAACTGTTAGCAACCAATGAAAAGTGTTATTTTAGGGTCACATGACCCGACGCGTTTACGCTGCGCGCTCCGGAGCACTTCCGGTGCGTTTACGCAGCGCGATCGTAGGCGCTTCCGGGGCGCAAACGTGGCGCGATCGTAGGCGCTTTTGCGTGCGTTTAGGCGCCGCGCACGTAGGCGCTTCCGAGGGCACTTACGTTGCGCGCCGAAGTGACGTCATCAATCTTTTATAGAAATGCATAATCATTTTCCATATTAAAAAAAACAAATTTTATTTGTATGGTACGAAATGTTTTGCATTATTATTAACTTTTCATTCATATTTTTTTTTCACGAACGACAGTTGCGCTCTGGGTGCGCTTTCAGATGAGCTCTCGGAGAAGCTTACAGGAGAGCTTAGCTGAAAGCTTCCCGGAGCGCGCACCCAGAGCGCAAAAGAAAAAAATTATATAAAAAAAATGAATACTTAAAAAAAAACAGCAAATTGTAAAAAAAAAAAAGGTTAGAAACTCGATATACAAAGGAATTAGCATTTAAAAAACCTATGAAATTCACTGAAAAAACCATAGGTTTCACACCAGTTATAGTTAGGAATTAGCATTTAAAAAACCTATGAAATTCACTGAAAAAACCATAGGTTTCACACCAGTTATAGTTAGGAATTAGCATTTAAAAAACCTATTAAATTCACTGAAAAAACCATAGGTTTCACACCAGTTATAGTTAGCTGGAAATTTTACTGATATAAAACCATTGAAATTCCCACGTTATAGTTAGATGGACTCACTATAACTTGCGCGTGCAATGCACTGCTGATGATGTCTTATTAAGCCAGTTAACCAATCAATTTTTAAAAACCATCCATTTAGACACTTATTTAAACATTTATTCTTCCATCAACTTTTACATATACATATATAAAATATATTTATTTTTCAGAAAGACACACATTCACTGGATGGTGTCATCAGTGATGTCATGAGTGATGTCACTCACCATGTCATGAGTGATGTAATATGTGACATCATCAGCAGTGCATTGCACGCGCAAGTTATAGTGAGTCCATCTAACTATAACGTGGGAATTTCAATGGTTTTATATCAGTAAAATTTCCAGCTAACTATAACTGGTGTGAAACCTATGGTTTTTTCAGTGAATTTAATAGGTTTTTTAAATGCTAATTCCTAACTATAACTGGGGTGAAACCTATGGTTTTTTCAGTGAATATATATATGTATATATATATATATATATATATATATATATATATATATATATATATATATATATATATATATATATTACCTACTGGCGGTCGCCAGTAGGTATATATAGTTAGGATTTTTTTGAATAGGGATTTCTGAAAATTCTATGCTGAATAACTTTGGCGTTGATGGATGGAATTGGCTGAAATTTTCAGGAAAATGGCACATTTTGTTTCTGAGCGTCCCCTGAAAGTTTGGGGGGGTTTCTTCAAGCGGGGCCGAGAAAAAAGGGGGGTCCCTAAACGTGTTTTTAACATTGAGTTTTCCATAGGGCGGTTGGACTCACTTTTAGCTCGAACGGCTGAATGGATTTCCACAAAACTTGGCAAAATTGTAGGGACTGGTAGCCCGATGTGCCTTTGCTATGTCTCAAGATATATGCTCCAGTGGTTTTTACGAAAATTAACTTTGAAAAATATATATTTGGCTACATTGGGCTATATATATGTTAGAGCCCAAATGTAGCCCAATGTAGCCCAATGTAGCCCAAAGATGGCCACCAGAGACAAAAAAAACAAATGTAGCCCAAATATCAGCAAGATGTAGCCCAACTATAGCCCAATGACAGAATGTCCCAGAGTGTTCTAAAGAACAACTAGAACGCTAACAGTCTTACTTATGACAAAAGTATGGCACATCTTGATTGGAATAAAGTGGTAACACTCAATACATTTAATTTGAAAAGGAACAAAATGAGGGGTTTCATTTTGCCATAGAAATGTTATATATATATATATATATATATATATATATATATATATATATATATATATATATATATATATATATATATATATATATATATATATATATATATATATATATATATATATATATATATATATATATATATATATATTACCTACTGGCGGTCGCCAGTAGGTATATATAGTTAGGATTTTTTCTCTATGGGATTTTTGAAAATTCTATTGTCTAATAACTTTGGCGTTTGTGGACGGAATTGGCTGAAATTTTCAGGAAAATGGAACATTTTGTTTCTGAGCAGCCCCTGACAATTTGGGGGGGTTTCATCAAGGGGGGGCCGAGAAAAAAGGGGGGTCCCAAAATGCGTTTTTCCCATGTTAATTTCCATAGGGCGGTTGGCCTCACTTTTAGCTCGAACGGCTAAATGGATTTGCACGAAACTTGGCAAAATTGTAGGGACTGTTAGCCCGATGTGACTTTGCTAGGTCTCAATATATGTGCTCCAGTGGATTTTGAGTAATTTAGGTTCAAAAAAAGATATATATCTGGGCGGAGCCTAACCACACATCTGATCTGATTGGCTGTCAGCACTTCATCCAAGAATGAATGGATATATATATATATATATATATATATATATATATATATATATATATATATATATATATATATATATATATATATATATATATATGTATATATATATATATATATATATATATATATATATATATATATATATATATATATATATATATATATATATATATATATGTATTACCTACTGGCGGTCGCCAGTAGGTATATATAGTTAGGATTTTTTTGAATAGGGATTTCTGAAAATTCTATGTTGAATAACTTTGGCGTTGATGGACGGAATTGGCTGAAATTTTCAGGAAAATTGCACATTTTGTTTCTGAGCGTCCCCTGAAAGTTTGGGGGGGTTTCTTCAAGCGGGGCCGAGAAAAAAGGGGGGTCCCTAAACGTGTTTTTAACATTGAGTTTTCCATAGGGCGGTTGGACTCACTTTTAGCTCGAACGGCTGAATGGATTTCCACAAAACTTGGCAAAATTGTAGGGACTGGTAGCCCGATGTGCCTTTGCTATGTCTTAAGATATATGCTCCAGTGGTTTTTACGAAAATTAACTTTGAAAAATATATATTGGGCTACATTGGGCTATATATATGTTAGAGCCCAAATGTAGCCCAATGTAGCCCAAAGATGGCCACCAGAGACAAAAAAAACAAATGTAGCCCAAATATCAGCCAGATGTAGCCCAACTATAGCCCAATGACAGAATGTCCCAGAGTGTTCTAAAGAACAACTAGAACGCTAACAGTCTTACTTATGACAAAAGTATGGCACACCTGAAGTCATCTTGATTGGAATAAAGTGGTAACACTTAATACATTTAATTTGAAAAGGAACAAAATGAGGGGTTTCATTTTGCCATAGAAATGTTATATATACATATATATATATGTATATATATATATATATATATATATATATATATATATATATATATATATATATATATATATATATATATATATATATATATATATATATATATATACTACCTGCTGGCGGTCGCCAGTAGGTATATATAGTTAGGATTTTTTTGAATAGGGATTTCTGAAAATTCTATGTTGAATAACTTTGGCGTTGATGGACGGAATTGGCTGAAATATTCAGGAAAATGGCACATTTTGTTTCTGAGCGTGCCCTGAAAGTTTGGGGGGGTTCGTCAAGCGGGGGCCGAGAAAAAAGGGGGGTCCCAAAACGTGTTTTTAACATTGAGTTTTCCATAGGGCGGTTGGACTCACTTTTAGCTCGAACGTCTGAATGGATTTCTATGAAACTTGTCAAAATTGTAGAGACTGTTTGCCCGATGTGCCTTTGCTAGGTCTCAAGATATGTGCTCCAGTGGATTTTGAGTAATTAACGTTCCAAAAAAATATATATATCTGTGACAGCGTCCCGGTTAGCGTACCAGACGCGTAACGGAACTTCGCGAGGAGAAGCGGATTGGCTCTCTGGTGACTGTCAACATTCTAAACAGTCCGGAGCAGCCGCCATCTTGTCTCTCGGTAGGATCGAGAGACAAGAGGTGGAAATAAACGAAGGGGGAAATGAATGAAATGGGGCAAGGTAGACCCCTCCTGACCCCCTAGGATTGATGTGGGGGCTATTAAAGGGCCCCGCGGGGCAAAAAAATAAAATAATTTTTTTTTCGATTTTTCACGGTGGAAGCGCTACCCGGTACGCGAACCGGGTAGCTCACCGGTAGCGTAACGGGAGTCCGCCATCTTGTGTTTCGGACAAATTTAGTCACAAGATGGAGGATAAACAATGTTGGGAATGGGTATAAGGGGGCACAGGAGACATATCCTGACCCCCTAGGTTTTCTGAGGGTGGCTGAGGAGGCCCATATATGTAAAAAAAAAACACCTTTTTTTTCAAATTTTCGCACAGTTAGCGCCCGGTCCGCGCACCGGGTAGCGTTCCGGAAAGCGTAACGAGGGGAAAACCAAGGGAAATAGTAAAATAATATTTTGGAGTGCTTTGAGGTAGGGTAGCTCTGAATAGAGCTGTTGTGTTGTGTGGGTGATGTAAGTACCAACATGTAGGTACCAATGAAGAGTCTAAAATTCAATGTACACCGTCTCCTCTGTAGATATTTTGTATGTTCAAATATGGGTTATTTAAATGTAAATGTGTGGAAAAGCACTTCATGCTTTAAAGCAATTGTATTTTTGAACTGATTGTTCTTTCCTCTTAGTGCTCCTCTTTGGTTTTTTTCCCCACACTCTTCTTCAGCATGCTAGTTGATACATTTGTTCCCTCAAAAAATGTATATACATAAAAAATTATATTAAATACATATAAAATATATTTTTTCCTTTAAAAGAAGAATACATTTTACAGCTTTTGATATTTGCTATTAAAAAACCATTGAAATTCACTGAAAAAACCATAGGTTATAGACCATATATAGTTAGGAATTAGCATTTACAAAACCTTGAAAATTCACTGAAAAAACCATAGGTTATAGACCATATATAGTTAGGAATTAGCATTTACAAAACCTTATTTTACTCACACAAAACCATTGAAATTCGCATATATAATTAGTTGCACTAACTATATAATCGCGCACCCGCAATCCACTGCTGATCATGTCACATATTACATCATTCATGACATGGTCAGTGACATCACTGATGACATCACTGATGACATCTCAAATGACATCACTGATGACATCACTGATGACAACATCCAGTGACTGTATGTTTCTGTAAAGTTAAAATATGTCTTACATATTGAAGAATGAGTGGATGTATAAGTGTCTGGATGAAGGATTTAGTAGGTGCATGACTGACTGTATGAGTGAGTGATTAAATGTGTCTCACTGAGTGCATGGGTTAGTGACTAAACTGTCTTAATTTGTGCATCATTATGTCTGTTGTTCTGTAAACTGCTGCATGTGTTGATCAGTAGCTATATGAGTAACTATATGGGTTATTGATTGGTTGCCCAAGTATTTGTATGGGAGACTGAGTGTGTGTGTGGGTGGCTGGGAGGTGTATGACTCTGTGCATAGATGTGTGAGCAGTTGATTCACTAGATGTATGGGTTCAAAAGTGCATGTGGAAACAGCTGTATGGGCGGTTGACTGTGTGCATGTGTGTATTGGTGAGTGAATGGATATCTCAGTGCTACATGTCAAAGTAAGTACATATGTAAAACACAGTACATGTGAGAGTTGACATATATAAATAACTGTGCATAAGAGCCAGTGAATGTGTGAGTGGCTGTATGGATCATTTTGAACTTGTATCAGGGATTGTATAAGAGAGTAAATATGTGTTAGTATATGTTTGAATAAGTAAGGTGTGTATAACTGTATAGTTGAGGAAATGGAGGTGTGATTGATTCTTAGCATGACTGACTAGGTGTGTGAGTAACTCCATGGAGGAGTGACAGTCTGTGAGTGTCTGTTTACACTGAGTGTATCTAAGGTTATATTAGAGTCTGAAGAGGTTCATCGTATAATCACATGAATGATGTCATCAGTGATGTGATCAGTAATGTCAAATGAAATGTCATCAGTGATGTCATCAGTGATGCCATTTGAGATGTCATCAGTGATGTCATCAGTGATGTCATTTGAGATGTCATCAGTGATGTCATCAGTGATGTCACTGACCATGTCATGAATGATGTAATATGTGACATGATCAGCAGTGGATTGCGGGTGCGCGATATATAGTTAGTGCAACTAATTATATATGCGAATTTCAATGGTTTTGTGTGAGTAAAATAAGGTTTTGTAAATGCTAATTCCTAACTATATATGGTCTATAACCTATGGTTTTTTCAGTGTATATATATATATATATATATATATATATATATATATATATATATATATATATATATATATACACACTTCTTGTGAAAATGATGTAAAAATTATGCCAAATGGTCTATTGAAACTGTTATACGATGGTACAATGTAGGTTACATTGTTATCCAGTACTGTGAAGAAGTCACGTTGCTTTCAGATTTCACTGCATATTTTGTTTCAGTTTTTTTCACTGTTTATAGCCCATATTCTTTTTTAGCACTTTTATTGAATGGTCGCGTATACATGTATTGTTGTTGCATTGGTAATTGATGATAGATGCATTAGTGAATACAAAAAGTAATGGTAGCTATTACGAAGCATGATCATTTACGAACTGCCAAGCTTTTAAACAGAATGAATTATGTTTATTTACTCTCATATAAATCATGTATTGCAGTTCGTGATGTATTCATTGACAAGAGAAAAGACCACTCGTAATACGAATGTTTTGGTCAGCCAAATGCAACTCACCTCTTCCATGTCCATGCTAATGGGGAGGGTAACAATAGCAACCAATGTACGTCACCAGGAGGCTCCGATAAACTTATGTATATATTCTTGCAGCTTTCACTTCGAGGTTGTTGTGACCAAGGTGGTTGTACCGCCGAAACGCGTAAGCCATCATCGTTGGGTGAATAAAAATTCCTCTTTGATAGAATCCCACGGAGTCAGTGCCTTTTTTTGTATTCCTGAAACGAAGGTTTGGATAACATATACAAGGACGTGCCGGAGTCCCTCACGCTGACCCTCCTCGCTTTGGTGCTCTCCGCTGCCTGGCAAACCGAATGGATGATCTTCAAGACTGAGGAAAACGGAGAGCCCCCAAGCCGAGAAACCGGACGACCGGCGCTGACTGACTGCCGCGGTGTGTGCCGCTTCGATTCTTGTGTGTGCCGGAGGGTATCCGAGTCTCGAGGTAAGCCCACGTGTGCAGCAACCAGTGTTGTGAGTCCAAGTGAGGTGGCTTATGGGAGAGGTAGTCCGTTGTGCTTTTTGCTAAAAGCGGCAGTTGGATTCAAAGAGGACATAATTATTCCAAATCACAAACGATGGCTGAGGAGTGTGTACGTGAACGCATGGAGGCGGCTTTGGACATTTTCAGTGATAACAGCAGCACTGAGAGTCCCACAACATCGGGGCAAGGGGGAGATCAACCAACTGAAGGAACAACTATCAAATCATTGTTGAGGGAATTCGAACGATTCAGAAAACAAGAAATTTCCAAGTGGTGGGAATGTACATCTTTGCGCAGGTACTTGGAAGTGGGTCGGGTACCACGGGGACTAAGAGTGTTAGTGGTACCGACCTACAAAAACCCGGATCCAGCGATGCTGCAGGAGTGGGCAGACAATAACGCCCAGTCTTCTAGATATATGCTGCAAATACTAGTAAAATATGCCGCCACTGACAGAGAAAAAATTCTAGCGCAATTGGAAGTAGTCAGTAAAGAACTGGAAAGTCATGAGAATCAAGTTAAAATCAACAAAGCTATGATTGATATAAAATCTAGAGTGGCAAAATATGAACAAACCATTAAAGAACGTAAAGCACTTACATTTCAAAGAGATCGCAATGATTATTTGAAGGGAAGGATCTATACTTTCGCTCGAAAGTTTGATAGTATCAGGAGACAAAAACTGCCCACATTCACGAGTAACACACAAGAAGGCTCTGTTCCTAGTGAATCGGAATTAAGCTCGGGAGCGGAATCAGATCCAGGCACCGATGGCATCCGTGGGCCGTTACAGAACGTTCCAACTCCCGTGGATGAATCTGTTTTTTTACGGGAAGATCGCCTGAGAAGTCTCAGGTCATGGCAACCACGCCAGGAGCACCACAAGAAAAACAGAAACCAAGGTGCAGAAGGCGCAAGAACAGAAGATGGGCCAAACAAAAAACAGCAAACAACAGCAAAAAAACAGACCTACAGAGCGAACAGGAGATAATGAATGACAACACTGAATATAACAACACCGTAATCAATCTTTCAAATATGGCCCTCACAAGTAAAGAAGAAGAAATACTGACAAAGGGTTTGTCGTTCTGCAAAAGAACCAATTTTGACTACATACAAACTCGTATAGACTTGCACCAGTTCATTAGGAAACTGAAATTGGGCAAATTCTTTATTAACACCAAAGACAAAAACATGAATCGTGACAAAGACCAAATTTCTGACAATGTTCATGCCAGTTGGACGGTGGCTGATATGTATTTTATCCAGGAGATGGCAGAACTGGACAAAGATGGGGGAAATGATGGACATGTTTGGAATACTGACATGGCAGCTAAACAGGCCGGCATTAATATCCATGAGTCCGCTAAAACACCTTTTAGACCCAAATCTACCTTTTGTCCGTTAATGCCAAAAGACAATCTAGACATTTTTTCGGACAAGGTGATTAAAGACTTGAAACAGTTGTCCCTGGAAAGCAGCAATAACTTTTTGAAAACAAGGAACAATGAAAAAATCGAATATGAGAATGTAATGAACAAGATCAAGATGAGAAAGGACATCATGGTACGAATGTCAGACAAGGGAGGGAACGTGGTACTGTGGCCCCAGGAAATGTACAACAAAGAAGCCTCAATGCAATTATCTGACAGGGATTGTTACGTCAGAATTAGTGCAACTATTGTAACAAACATACAGGAGAGATACCATCAGAGTTTGTACACCTGGAAATCGGCAGGATTGATCTCAAAATATGAATTTGAATTTCTACGGAACAATTATCCAGTGACACCACATCTGTACCTCATTCCCAAAATCCACAAAAATGAATTTAGCCCCTCAGGAAGGTCCATAATATCGGCAATTGGGGGGCTTTTTGAGAATACCAGCAAGTTCATTGATTACTTTTTTCAACCCTACGTACAAAAACTGCCTTCATATATCAAGGACAGTGGGGATTTCTTAGCAAAAATGTATAATGTTGATTGGCACTCTGACCTTGTCTTGGTAACTTTAGATGTATAGAGTTTGTACACCAGTATTCGACATCATGATGGGCTGCATGCAATCAAACACTATCTTGATACCAGGGACATAACACTACATCAGCACACTGCCATGTTACTACAGATGATAGAATGGTGTCTCGAAAATAATATATTTATGTATAACAAACTTCTCTACCGACAAATTCAGGAGACTGCCATGGGTACTTGCTTTGCCCCCAGTTATGCTAATTTGCATATGGGCTGGTGGGAGGAGCAAGTGCTCCTGGCAGAACACAGCACACAAATGTCAACCAATGTGATGCAATACAGTCGTTACATAGACAACAATTTCCTGTTATGGAAGGGCAGTGAGGAAAGTGCTAGGGAATTTCCTGAAGAACTGAATGAGAACTCTCTGAACTTAAAGTTCACATGCAATACCAGCAAAACCTCGATTGTTTTCTTAGACTTGGAACTATTTGTTTCTGAAAACAAGATTCAAACGAGGACCCACAGAAAACCAACTTCCGGCAATACCATCTTGCATACCGGAAGTTTTCACCCCCACAGCCTGATCACCAGCATCCCCTATGCTGAGTGCCTCAGAATGAAGCGCAACTGTAGTACGCAATATAGCTTTGAAAAATCAAAAGAACAGTTGTTCAAAAGATTGCGCTCCCGAGGCTACTCTGAGAAAATTCTAAAAACTGCAGAAAACAAATGTATGACCAAGAGTAGAGAGAATCTGTTACTCGAAAATACCACAACTGTAACATCGAACAAAAAGACTGAGACACCACAAATCATCACAGGGTACAATGCCTATCACACCCAGGTACGCAGAATTTTGTACAGGCACTGGCCCGTAGTATGCAGTGACCCCACGTTAGGAACATCATGTGCCAAGTTGCCGCAGATCACATACAGAAGGGCTAAGTCAATGAAGCAGGAATTGGTATCTAACATTCCGAGCCAAGCAAGTAATACTTATTGGCTTCAGAGTAAGAAGGGATTTTTCAAGTGCACAAAGTGTAAAGCTTGTCAGCATGGCATTAACCTCAGCAAAGTACACCTCCCACTCAGAAAGACACCATTGGAGCTGAGAGGAGACAGATTATGCCATTTATGTTTTACAATGTACTTGCAAGAAGCGTTACGTTGGAAGTACCCTACATCCAGTACATGTAAGGATCTTACAGCATTTAAGAGCTGTGGCCAACGACGATCAAAGTTACCCTGTGGCACGCCACATTAACGCTTTTCATGGAGGGAGAATAGAAGATCTGCAATACTTTGTTAATGATAGTATCAGCAAGAATATAAGAGGAGGTAATAGACTCCTAGCACTTAGGAGATTGGAATCGAGATATATTATTCTTCTCGACACCAAGACTCCTAATGGCTTAAACTCTGATGAAGCGTTAATCGTGCACTTGTAACCCAATATACAAAAGACTAGCCCTGCATCTGTAATCTCATCTGTAAATTTTATTAATAATTTGTTCCATGCAAAGTCACGTATCCCACTCCTCTGAAACTTCGTAGTAAAGATACTGGTAAAACACCATAGTATTAATACTTTTGATTACATTTAATGTTTCACAGCGAGATAATTCGTTATTTGGAGCACATAGGGTAATTCAAACTTTTTAGAAAATTCACATAAGGTAATTCATAAGTCACAGTACTGAATTATCCAATATCAGTGAGATATTGGAGGTTAAAATCACTATCATGTACATATGAGAGTATAACAATAGTCCACAATTGTTCAAAAGCCCACTGGGGCATAACACTTCTTGTGAAAATGATGTAAACCTGATGCCAAATGGTCTATTGAAACTGTTATACAATGGTACAATGCAGGTTACATTGTTATCCAGTACTGTGAAGAAGTCACGTTGCTTTCAGATTTCACTGCACATTTTGTTTCAGTTTTTTTCACTGTTTATAGCACATATTCTTTTTTAGCACTTTTATTGAATGGTCGCGTATACATGTATTGTTGTTGCATTGGTAATTGACGATAGATGCATTAGTGAATACAAAAAGTAATGGTAGCTATTACGAAGCATGATCATTTACGAACTGCCAAGCTTTTAAATGAATTATGTTTATTTACTCTCATAAAAATCATGTATTGCAGTTCATCATGTATTCAATGACAAGAGAAAAGACCACTCGTAATTCAAATGTTTTGGTCAGTCAAATGCAACTCACCTCTTCCATGTCTATGCTAATGGGGAGGGTAACCATAGCAACCGATGTACGTCACCAGGAGGCTCCGATAAACTTATGTATATATTCTTGCAGCTCTCACTTCGAAGTTATTGTGACCAAGGCGGTTGTACCGCCGAAACGCGTAAGCCATCATCGTTGGGTGAATAAAAACTCCTATTTGATAGAATCCCATGGAGTCAGCGCCTTTTTTTGTATTCCTGAAATGAAGGTTTGGATAACATATATATATATACGGACTTTAACAATTTATACCCCAAATGACAATGGTGTGATGATACACATTATAGTTCGAATTCTGATTTGTGGGCAAATAGTAAATCAGGAGACCCATGTCACCAAAAAATGAAATTGGAATTTAAAACATGTGTCTAGTGTTTTGAATGGTACATTGTATTTGCACAGTTATAAGTTGATTGAATTGCACATGAAACTAATGCAGTCTTGAATTCTAGCCTTTAATTTCCAAATCATCTGTCTCCCGAACCCTTGACCTCCCTTTGACATTTTAACGAAACTCTGAAACACATTTTATTCCCGGCTGGGAGTAGAATCAATAGAACTTTGAAAGTTATAACATTCTGAAAAAATACTTTTTTTGCACTTTGCACATTAATGGGTGAATCTTTTGGACACAGAAGTATTTAAAATGAAATTATATTCCAACAGCCTTGCAAAGCAACAGGGACCCTATTTAAACAGGTTACATTTGTTTTGACAGGAATAGTAAAAAATGTATAACTATTCTGCACGAAACATGCAAGTTATATCTCTGTTCAATCACAATATAAATTTTTGATCGAGAATTAGATGGCATAGGATTTTACAAAGTACATAGTTAGTATTCAAATGCATGTAATCGGTTTTGTGTATATGTTACTCGCTGTTGGATTTCTTAATACTTTGAAAGTATCTTGTTTATTTTTACTACTGTGACCTTGACCAATCACATGGGGTCTAGTTGTTTTAAAAAGTAGGTGGGTTTTATTCACTAATTACCAGCGAGCAAGGCGTCAGGGAACACCGAAACGCGTTTGGTTTGTGGCACAGCAATACACTAATGAAATTATGAAACAATAAAAAATAGCAGCGGCTGCTGAACGTAAAACGAGTCCGTCTCTCTCAATTCTATGGAAGCGTGGTGAGAAAGGCTGCGTGGAGAGTGGAACCCGGATTCACATCAGTGAGGCACGACTCGGCCTCCTACTGGCGGACCCCTTCTCGAAAAGCGGCAGGAACATTCAACAAGTCAAACCGGAGCAGCAGCTCAGGAGAGCTTTTTCCGTTCCAAGCCCCCTGCGTGAAAGAAAGGAAATGGTGAACTTACGACAGAGCGAGTTCGGTGTATCGACATAACCTGGAGAGTCGGAGGACGAGCATAGGAAGTGCTGAAAACGCCAAACCGTGAGTTGTAAACCCACCAGCCTCTGTACAAACATTTATTAATTGCAGGTGAGAAGGTAGAGGGCAAGCCGTGGCTTTCCGCGTGTTTTACAACAGCGGAAGCAAAGTAAATAATCGAGTGCTTATATTATTGCTGACCAAATGGAATTCTCAGACGGAGAGAGGGACAGGGAGGCAGATGATTTATTTGGCAATCTACCGGTAGTAGAAAAGAACCAGGAGGAAGCATTAACGGACAAAACAGACCAGCATCCCAATTTGAGAAGTTTACTTAAACAATTAGAAAAACATCATAGAAGTGAAGTGACTAAATATTGGGAAGCAAAATCATTAGAAAAATACCATGAGGCAGGACGCATACCTCGAGGACTTCGCATTATGCTGGCACCAAGTTTTGAAAAGCCTAATCCATTGCTGATAAAAGAATGAGCAGAATCGAATTTAGAGGCATCAATGCGGTAAGTCTGCCTGTTAATTAAATATGCACGAATTGATAGAGCAACGGATTTAAAAGAAATTAAAAGGCTACAGGAGGAAATTAATGCTCTCACAGACTCAAAAAATAAAGAAACTGTGGAGAAACTGCTTAAAGAAATGCATGGAAGAAAGTCAAAACTGGAAGATACCATCAAGAAAAGGAAAGTGTGGAAGTTCAGTCGGGACAAAAATGATTACGTTAGGGGTCAAGTCTTTACATTTGCGAGAAAATACGAGCAGGTAAAGAAACAAAAATTAAATAAAACACCATCAGCAACATCAGGGGGTAATGTTAATCCCAATCTGGCCTCAACTTCTGGTATGTAACCGTTACAACGCATCTTTTACCACGCATACTGTTACAACGCACACCATTACAACGCAGGATCCTTTACAACGCATGCCTTTACAACGCATGACATTACATCGCAGATACTATTACAACGCATGCCATTACAACGTAAGTATAGGTAAGTATATCATTCTTTTTAACCTTGTTTTTTAATTACCAAAATATTAAAAATAAATTAAATAAATTAATTAAAGTAATTTTATATATAGTTTGGGTTTTGGGGTACAGGGGTATTTTTAGGGTTCAGGGCTGGGTTTGGGTTTTGGGGTACAGGGGTATTGTTAGGGTTCAGGGCTGGGTTTGGGTTTTGGGGTACAGTGGTATTTTTATGGTTCAGGGCTGGGTTTGGGTTTTGGGGTACAGGGGTATTTTTAGGGTTCAGGGCTAGGTTTGGGTTTTGGGGTACAGGGGTATTTTTAGGGTTCAGGGCTGGGTTTGGGTTTTGGGGTACAGGGGTATTTTTAGGGTTCAGGGCTGGGTTTGGGTTTTGGGGTACAGGGGTATTTTTAGGGTTCAGGGCTGGGTTTGGGTTTTGGGGTACAGGGGTATTTTTAGGGTTCAGGGCTAGGTTTGGGTTTTGGGGTACAGGGGTATTTTTAGGGTTCAGGGCTGGGTTTGGGTTTTGGGGTACAGGGGTATTTTTAGGGTTCAGGGCTGGGTTTGGGTTTTGGGGTACAGGGGTATTTTTAGGGTTCAGGGCTATAGGGCTTATTTCTGAAAGGAACTGTAACTTCTCTGGTGTTAACGCCTTGTTTGCACGCTTTGCATTTTGTGCACTTGATGAAACCTTTTTGGTTGTGTAACCATATGGGTGGCTTTGTTATAGTCGGTGCACTGACTACCTGCTGGTTGCGCATCGACTTAGCCCTCCTAAAAGTGATTGACGGGCTTCTACCACACCACTACCACTCCACTGCCCTATTACTGGGTCATTCTGTATCAATGGCCAATGCCTCTGCAGGATTTTTCTCACGTGACTGTGGTAGGCATTGTACCCCGTTATCAGCCTAGGCATGTCTGGGACGGATTTCTTTTGTTGTTCCTTCTTGTTTTTTTCTGAAAATAGGAGATCCCTTCTATTTACATTTTGACATTTCTGTTCTGCTCGGGATAAGGTTTGAGGACTGTATCCTCTCTTGCTGAGCCTGTCAAATAGGTTGGATGTGGCTTTGTTGGCCCCTGCTTGAGTACTACAATTTCTCGTCATACGTAGACATTCTGCATAAGGGATAGATTCCTTGAGTTTAACAGGATGGAAACTTTGTGCATGCAGCACCGCGTTTCCCGCCGTAGGCTTTCGGTATGTTCTAGTTTGGATTTTATTTTTGTCTACGTACAGCTCTAAATCTAGAAATTGTATTTTCTCTTTGCTGGTAGAGCATGTGAATTTTAGGTTGAGGGCGTTCTCATTGATCACTAATGCAAATCTTTGAGCGCTCTCTTCTGACCCTTTCCATAGAATAAAAATGTCATCTACATATCGTTTATAGATTATCACATTTTCTTCTATGCTAGATGCCTGGGTAACTGCCAGTACTTGCTCCTCCCACCAGCCCATGTGTAGATTAGCATAACTGGGGGAGAAGCAAGTACCCATGGCCGAATCTTGCAGCTGTTTATAGTGTAGACGATCAAAAATAAAGGTGTTATTAGTTAAGCACCATTCTACCATCTACAGGAGCATAGCCGTGTGGTCGTATAGTGCAATGGGTCTTTGATTAAGATAGTGTTGGAGTGCTTTGAGCCCATCTGTGTGTCTAATGCTGGTATACAACAACTGTACATCTAGGGTCATGAACACATATTCCTCATTCCAAGCAAAATCATACATTTTTCGGAGAAAATCTCCACTATCTTGTACATAAGCAGGTAGATTTTTTACAAACATTTGCAAGAAACTGTCCACGTATATGCTTGTGTTTTCAAATAAACTGCCTATAGCCGAAATTATTTGTCTCCCTGGGGGTTTCAAAGCGTTCTTATGTATCTTTGGTATGAGGTAAAGTTGTGGCGTTGTCGGATAGTCATTCTTAAGGAATTCGAATTCTGATTTGCTTATCAAATTTGAGCCTTTCCACTTATATAGTTCCGCATGGAAACGTTCCTGAATTCCTACAATCAAGGTTGGACTGATTCTGCAGTAACCTTCTCGATCTTGCAGTTGTGCCATCGCTTCCTCATTGTACATCTTGATTGGCCACAGTACAATATTACCGCCTTTGTGAGACCATCTTACCACTATATCCAGTCTCTCTTTGATTTTCGTCATGAGTTTGTTATATTTGAACCACTTTTTGTGGTCTGTCATGTAGAAATTCTTGGTGCTCATAAGTGAAAGTTCCTTTAGTTCTTTGATGACATATTCCGAGAACAAATCTAGACCGTCTTTCATTAACATGGGCATAAAAACAGATTTGGGTCTAAAGTTCGTTTTGGCAGCCAGGTTAGTGTTCAAGTTCGATTGGGCTGCTATGTCGCCTGTTGATAGCTGGCTGAGTGATTCATCGTATTCCAAAGCAATCATGTCGCTTAGAACCGCCATGTCAGAGATAGCTAGCATTTTTTCTGTTTCTGTGCCCGGTTCTTTCTCAGAGTCTTTTTTAGCACAATTCCAAAAATGTTTCTGTAACTTAAGTTTCCGTAGGAATTGAAATAGATCTATCCGGGTTTGGGCATAATCAAAATTTGTAACAGTGCAGTAGGTCAATCCAAAAGATAAAATTTTAGTCTCTTCCACAGTTAGTGTTAAGTCTGTTAGGTTTACAACCGTGTTGTCCAAATGTTTGTCTGCCATTATTGTTTCCTGTTCTTTCTGTAGTTTGGCTTTGTTTGTTTTCCCACCGCGCTTGCCCCAGCGTCTGTCTTTTCTCCGTCGGCTTTTTGTTTTTTGTCTTGTTTCGTTTTGCCCTTGTACCATGCCTGCCGTTGAGTTTGCGGTCGGAGTGTTACTAGGCGTGTTGCTAGGCGTTGTAAGCAAAAATAAAGCTAGTTCTTGCGCTGGTTTGGGAATTTAGGCCTCCTGCCCCAAGTGAGCTATTACTGTCTGTGTCTGAGCCTAAGGAGGAACTTAGGTCTGTGCCACTTATGACTGATGCTGTTTCTCCTCCACTTGCAGTTGCAGAGAGTTGTTGTCTTTTACTATTATCAAATTTTCTGGCAAATGTATACACTCGCCCGTTGTTATAGTCATTTCGGTCTCTCTGAAATTTGATGGCTTTGTGCTCTTTAATTTCCTCCTCATGTTTTGCCAATTTTATCTTTATTTCTTTCATTATTTTAGTGATTTCATCCTGTTCTTCTCTCGAATCAATATATATATCCGCACAAACGACCCAGAATCACAAAGTCCTTGGCTCATAGACAGTTGGCGAGTGTAAGTCGAGCAGGTCTCCCGGCAATTATAATCCCACAGCACACTTCTTCAAAGAAGCACTCGCTCGCTTGCAAAAGCAAAATAAACTCTGGTTTGTTCCGAGTGCGAGTGCTTCTTTGAAGAAGTGTGCTGTGGGATGGATATATAAATATATGTATAAATATATGTATATATATATATATATATATATATATATATATATATATATATATATATATATATATATATATATATATATATATATATATGTATTACCTACTGGCGGTCGCCAGTAGGTATATATAGTTAGGATTTTTTTGAATAGGGATTTCTGAAAATTCTATGCTGAATAACTTTGGCGTTGATGGACGGAATTGGCTGAAATTTTCAGGAAAATGGCACATTTTGTTTCTGAGCGTCCCCTGAAAGTTTGGGGGGGTTTCGTCAAGCGGGGCCGAGAAAAAAGGGGGGTCCCAAAACGTGTTTTTAACATTGAGTTTTCCATAGGGCGGTTGGACTCACTTTTAGCTCGAACGGCTGAATGGATTTCCACAAAACTTGGCAAAATTGTAGGGACTGGTAGCCCGATGTGCCTTTGCTATGTCTCAAGATATATGCTCCAGTGGTTTTTACGAAAATTAACTTTGAAAAATATATATTTTGCTACATTGGGCTATATATATGTTAGAGCCCAAATGTAGCCCAATGTAGCCCAATGTAGCCCAAAGATGGCCACCAGAGACAAAAAAACAAATGTAGCCCAAATATCAGCAAGATGTAGCCCAACTATAGCCCAATGACAGAATGTCCCAGAGTGTTCTAAAGAACAACTAGAACGCTAACAGTCTTACTTATGACAAAAGTATGGCACACCTGAAGTCATCTTGATTGGAATAAAGTGGTAACACTTAATACATTTAATTTGAAAAGGAACAAAATGAGGGGTTTCATTTTGCCATAGAAATGTTATATATATATATATATATATATAAGCACACGACGCCTTCCGAAAACGTAATGCAAACACTCAGAAATGATTTTCCGTTTACTTTGACCTTTATGTTTAGTCAATATGGGCATTCCGTGACCATATATACAAATGCCAAATGAATTGTAACTATGAGAGAGTATGTTTTCACTTATGATTGTTTCACGTAACAGGTCACATGACCAAGTCTATGTCATTGTATATAACTTTATTGAATGTGCACAACCATTCACTCGTGAAAAAGCGGCGAAGGCTGCGAAACGCGTTGGGTCTTGATGTTGCCAAATAAATAGCACTTGAACAAAGCTGATCTGGGCCTCGACTCTCTGTCAAGAATTGTGACGGTAATTTGTCTGGATTTAACGGGGCGAGGCGAAACCCCGTCGAGGCCCGCCACAGAAAGGAGGTGCAGGCATGAACTTCGCCAAGCTTCTGGAATGCAATGTTTCGAAGCCAGCGCCCGCCTGTGAATGACTCGGAAGCTGTATCTCGACAACTGGATTTCTCTGCAACGCACGAAAAGCGAAAAAAATGTGACGAGAATCAAAGGGTTGGAAATCAGCATTTGACCGCAAACGGAACCGAGCCATACAAATAATACTCATTGAAGGCAAGTGGAATACCGCTAGAGCAACAAAAGTATTGAACAGCGGTAAGCAGAAAAGTGCAACACGTACTGAACAAATACTTCAGTATGGCAACATCACGAAATGAAAAACGCTGTGAAGCAGCAAGCAGAATGTTTGAAACATCGATAGTGGCGCCAAGTGAGGCAAATGCAGCTGAGCCCTCAGTTGGGGAAAATGTGTCGAAGAAAGCGCAATGGGACCTGCTTTGGAAACACATGAAAGCAGAACAAAATAAATGGTGGGAAGCGACCACACTACAAAAGTACATTGAGGCAGGAAGAGTGCCTCGAGGACTCCGGATCTTCATTACCCCCACATTTAGTGATCCAGACCCAGACTTGATCGGCGAATGGGCGGAAAACAATCACCACTGTTCAATGATAATGTTGAAACTTTTGGTTAAATATGCCAACCGGGATTGTGAGACTTTAAGCGCCAAGATTGAAGAGGTAACAGCCAAATTAAAGGCACTCTGTGGCACTGATGAATTCAACCAGGATATGGCAAAATTGGAAACCAAATTGGAACGAATTGAAAAGGACATTAAAGAAAAAAAGCAAAGGAAATTCCTACGGGACTTTGTGGAGTACGAAAAAGGACAGATATTAACTTTTGCCAAGAAATTTGATCGGCTGAGAGGCCAAGGCATGACTGGTAAAACTACATTGGAGAACACAGATCAACCCAATGGAGCCAACCACAGAGATAAAACACCGGAACCAAGAGCCACAACCAGCAATCCAGCCCAGAACGTAAATATGTCGGTAAAAGACAAAATTTTAATGGAATTTTCAATGTTAGCACAAGACAGGCTAACAGCACCGGATATGCCCGAATCAAGCAACCAAAGAGGACGAGGTCGTGGACGCGCAGGCAGAGGCGTAGAAAGGCTACAGAATACGCCAAAAGATGTAATGGGGAGTCCGGTAGGATCTCGCACACGCTGGCAAAAAAGAACAAAAGAATGGAACAATCCGAAATGAAAACAAAAACGGTGATGAATTTATCTGATCGCGAACTAACAAACATTGAAATTGATGTTCTATCTAGAGGATTAACCTTTGTCCCCACCAACGAATTTGATTACACCCAAACAAGAATCGATCTCTTTTATTTCACAAGAAAACTTCGCCTTAAAAAGTGGTTTACAACAAAGGCGAATCTGGGGAAAGACAGAAGCTGCAGAGAAGAGGTCAGTAGCCTGTGTATTAATGATATTCAGACACTACATTTATTGAATGAACTGGGGGACCAAGCCAATTTCAATAGCGATCCTATACTAAATCTACTCAACGATGACATTGCAACAGACCTTAGCAGTAAGAGTCATTTTAAACCTACGTCCATATTCATGCCACAAATAATTAATGAGGCCCTAGATGTGTTTGAAAAGGGAGTAAAAAACGGCCTCAAAAGAATTAGTGGCAGCATGTCTCAAGTAAGGAAAAATCTAACTTTTGAACAGACTGCAGCCATTCAGACATTACAAAATGACCATACCATTGTGATAAAAAAATCTGACAAGGGTGGGAATGTAGTGGTGTGGGGAAGGGACAGATATGTGAAGGAGGGTTTAAGACAGCTAAACAATGTCAGTCAATACGAAAAAAGTTCCAAGGTATGTTTTGAAAAATCTAACCAAAAATATTGTGATGAATTATTTGAATGGAAAGAGAAAGGCCTTCTTGAACAGAATGAATATGATTATTTATTCTGCAAACATCCTAAACTTCCGGTACTATATTTGTTACCAAAAGTCCACAAGGACAAGGACAATCCTCCGGGAAGACCGATAGTGTCATCCAGAGGGTCTAGCCTTGAAAATACCTCAAGATACGTAGATTACTTCTTGCAGCAATATATGAAAGAATTACCCTCATATATTAAGGATACAGGAGATTTCCTGAGAATGATGAATGAATTTGTGTGGCAGGACACCTATATGATGCTAAGTCTAGACGTTACTAGCTTGTACACTAGCATCCCTCATGACCTTGGGTTGAATGCGTGTAGATACTACTTGAATGAAAGATCTATTTCATACTTAATGCACACGGAGGTCTTGTTGAGCATGATTAACACATGCTTAACTGAAAATTATTTTCTGTTCGACAACCAGGTGTACAGGTAATTGATGGGAACTTCGATGGGTACTTGTTTTGCCCCGAGTTTTGCCTGTCTCTTCTTAGGGTGGTGGGAGGAGCATACCGTCAGACCCCACACCCTATACAAAAAACATGTCAAAAAGTGGGCAAGATTTATAGATGACGTGTTTTGCGTATGGGATGGTACCAAGGAAGAGGCTGACAATTTTGTGAAAGAGTTAAATGTCAATGAATTGAATTTATCGTTTACACATCAGGTGCACCCGGTCCAGATGGAATTTCTGGATGTGGTGGTAAAAGTACAGAACAGTAAAATTGAGACCATGTTACACCGCAAAGCCACTGCCGGTAACAGCATGTTGCATGCTTGGAGCTGTCACCCCAGAAGCCTCATAGAAAGTATCCCGTATGGTGAGTTACTGCGTGCCAAACGGAACTGCAGTACAGATGAGGGATATGAAAATGAGAGCGCAATAATGATCAAGAGATTCAAAGAAAGAGGATATAGTGACCAAAATATATCTACTGCATGCTCCAAAGTAAAATTAAGATCTAGAAATGATTTATTGACAGGCGAGTCACAAAAAGGAAATATAGCCAGCACTGAAACGGTTAGATTTGTGACTACATACAGTAACAAGGCTCATGAGGTTAGGAAATGTCTCGAGAAGCATTGGAGTCTTTTACAGACTGACCTTGACATTGCTAAGTCAATAAAAGATTACCCACAAATCACCTTCAGGAAAGGAAAAGCTATGAGCGATCTAGTGAGCCCAGCAAACCTGCCAAGATTGGTGCCCAAAAAAATGAATCCAGTACAGGGATTCTATATTTGTGGCAAATGCAAGGCCTGCAAGAATAGTAAAAACTGTAAAACAGTGAAACTATCAGCCAAAACCAAACCATTCAAAATAATGAAGCACCTTTCGTGCGAGACAGAATACGCAGTGTATGCCCTCAAGTGCCCCTGTGAATTGTTTTACATAGGGAGCACGGTACATAAAGCGAAAAAAAGAGTACTGGAACATCTGAGGGCCATAAACCACCACAACCAACAATACCCCATTGCCCGTCACTTCTTTAGTGAACACAACCAGAACACGAATTTATTATCGTTCGTGGTATTGGACTGTGTACCTAAAAGGGAAAGAGGAGGAGACAGAGTCAAGGAATTACGTAGACTAGAATCTAGGTTTATAATTGGATTCCAAACTCTGTCTCCATCAGGGCATAACATTGATGAGGGACTTGCATCTCATCTTGGATAATATCAGCGCCAGACCTAGTAGGATGTAACATTGAAACTTGTTGTCTTTATAGATGTTTATGAAAAATGTTGGTTTTATCAAATGGGTTATAACAATATTATGATTTTAACAAATATGCTCTCTCGTTCTGCAGGTCACGGGTGTTCACTATGGATGAAATGAATGAGAGTCACAAGCAAGATATAGAGCGATTCAAGCACAGCATGATTCAAGCGGTATTGCAGGATTGCGAATTTGTTTTACTTTTGCACGTTTAAGCCCACTGGGGCACGATGCGCTGTATAAAAACATTATATTACTTTATTTCAGGCCCACTGGGGCTCTATGCATGTGAGAAAACACATTGACATCAATTTGTCATTGGACTGATTGAACTTGAACCCACTGAGATGAAATATCAGTGAGGTTTTCATCTCCCGCAAAAAATCGGAGTCCAAAGGGCGCCTGATTTAGCAGCACGCGAGGTATCGCCCTGAATGTGTATATAAAATGTAACTGTGAATTCACGATGGTTTAGACACAGAATGCAGTAGGATAACGGACTGAATGAAGTCAATTCAGTACATGCTTTACCGTTGAGAGGCAAACCCTTATAATGAATTATGGGAAGGGTAGTCTGTGGTGCACATGAGCTCACGACGCCTCCCGAAAATGTAATGCAAACAGTCAGAGTCCTAAGAGCGCTTTATTTAGCGGCACGCGAGGAATCGCCCTGAATGTATATATAAAATATAACTGTGTATTCACGATGTTTATTGTTTAGACACAGAGTGCACTATGCAAATGGACTGAATGATGTTAATTCAGTATATGCTTTACCGTTGAGAGGCAAACTCTTACAATGAATTATGGGAAGAGTAGTCCGTAGTGCAGATGAGCACACGACGCCTTCCGAAAACGTAATGCAAACACTCAGAAATGATTTTCCGTTTACTTTGACCTTTATGTTTAGTCAATATGGGCATTCCGTGACCATATATACAAATGCCAAATGAATTGTAACTATGAGAGAGTATGTTTTCACTTATGATTGTTTCACGTAACAGGTCACATGACCAAGTCTATGTCATTGTATATAACTTTATTGAATGTGCACAACCATTCACTCGTGAAAAAGCGGCGAAGGCTGCGAAACGCGTTGGGTGTTGATGTTGCCAAATAAATAGCACTTGAACAAAGCTGATCTGGGCCTCGACTCTCTGTCAAGAATTGTGACGGTAATTTGTCTGGATTTAACGGGGCGAGGCGAAACCCCGTCGAGGCCCGCCACGGAAAGGAGGTGCAGGCATGAACTTCGCCAAGCTTCTGGAATATATATATATATATATATATATATATATATATATATATATATATTACCTATTACCTACTGGCGGTCGCCAGTAGGTATATATAGTTAGGATTTTTTCTCTATGGGATTTTTGAAAATTCTATGTCTAGTAACTTTGGCGTTTGTGGACGGAATTGGCTGAAATTTTCAGGAAAATGGAACATTTTGTTTCTGAGCAGCCCCTAACAATATGGGGGGGTTTCATCAAGGGGGGGCCGAGAAAAAAGGGGGGTCCCAAAACGCGTTTTTCCCATGTTAATTTCCATAGGGCGGTTGGCCTCACTTTTAGCTCGAACGGCTAAATGGATTTGCACGAAACTTGGCAAAATTGTAGGGACTGTTAGCCCGATGTGACTTTGCTAGGTCTCAATATATGTGCTCCAGTGGATTTTGAGTAATTTAGGTTCAAAAAAAGATATATATCTGGGCGGAGCCTAACCACACATCTGATCTGATTGGCTGTCAGCACTTCATCCAAGAAGTGTTGGCAGCCATCTTGGGACCAATATACATGATAGCACCTCATTAAAAAGCATTGTAGTTAATAGAGGGTTTTAGGACTTTAGTTACATTATAAATCATTTGTTGATGGTACCATACTCGTTTTAGGAATTGTGGTGGGTTCTAAGGTGATTTTACCATGTGAAAAAACCTTCTGCTGTGATATCATGAATATTGTTTGAAAGAAAACTAATATCTCATGATTTTCCCACAGTGGTTTGGAAGGGGATCTATAAGCTAAACTGAAAGCATATTTTCTGTAAATTCACATTATCTTTCTCAGTCATGTGAAAATGAAGTCTGACATTCTCAGTAAAACATGTACATCCAACAAGGACAGAGACTGTCAGTTGATTCCTTTGTGTTCTACTGCAGCCTCCTAGAGTGTTCTAAAGAACAACTAGAGCGCTAACAGTCCTACTTATTACAAAGATATGGCACACCTGAAGCCATCTTGATTGGAATAAAGTGGTAACTCTTAAAACATTTAATTTAAAAAGAAACAACATGAGGGGGTATATTTTGCCATAGAAAGTATGATTAGTGCTGCAGAATGAAAAATTAGGGCACATTTTGAGTGACTTCTCAAATCCTTTTCTATTTCATTAAAACATTCTGACATGCAGTCTCCCAAAATGGCTACCAGAGACAAAAGAGCCCAAATGTAGCCCAAATATCACCCAGATGTAGCCCAAGTATAGCCCAATGACAGAATGTCCCAGAGTGTTCTAAAGAACAACTAGAGCGCTAACAGTCCTACTTATTACAAAGGTATGGCACACCTGAAGCCATCTTGATTGGAATAAAGTGGTAACTCTTAAAACATTTAATTTAAAAAGAAACAACATGAGGGGGTATATTTTGCCATAGAAAGTATGATTAGTGCTGCGGAATGAAAAATTAGGGCACATTTTGAGTGACTTCTCAAATCCTTTTCTATTTCATTAAAACATTCTGACAAGCAGTCTCCCAAAATGGCCACCAGAGACAAAAGAGCCCAAATGTAGCCCAAATATCACCCAGATGTAGCCTAAGTATAGCCCAATGACAGAATGTCCCAGAGTGTTCTAAAGAACAACTAGAGCGATAACAGTCCTACTTATTACAAAGGTATAGCACACCTGGAGCCATCGTGATGGGAATAAAGTGGTAACTCTTAAAACATTTAATTTAAAAAGGAACAAAATCAGGGGGTATATTATGCAATAGAAGGTATTATTAGTGCTGCAGAAAGAAAAATTAGGGCACATTTTGAGTGACATTTCAAATCCTCTTCTATTTCATTAAAAAAATATCACCCAGATGTAGCCCAAAGGTATGGCACACCTGAAGCCATCTTGATTGGAATAAAGTGGTAACTCTTAAAACATTTAATTTAAAAAGGAACAAAATGAGGGGGTATATTTTGCCATATGAATTATGATTGGTGCTGCAGAAAGAAAAATTAGGGCACATTTTGAGTGACTTCTCAAACCCTCTTCAATTTCATTAAAAAATTCTGACATACAGTCTCCCAAGATGACACCACCAGAGACAAAAGAGCCTAAATGTAGCCCAAATATCACCCAGATGTACCCCAAGTATAGCCCAATGACAGAATGTCCCAGAGTGTTCTAAAGAACAACTAGAGCGCTAACAGTCTTACTTATGACAAAAGTATGGCACACCAGAAGCCATCTTGATTGGAATGAAGTGGTAAGTCTGAAAACACTCAATTTAAAAAGGAACAACATGAGGGGGTTAATTTTGCCATAGAAAGTATGATTAGTGCTTCAGAAAGAAAAATTAGGGATCATTTTGAGTGACTTCTCAAATCCTCTTCTATTTCATTAAAAAAATTCTGACATGCAGACTGAAATATGCACTTTGAATACCAGCAGCAGACGCCCCTGGTGAGCAGTAGCTTTACTACAGTGATCTAATGTGCAACTAGAGTGCTAACATTCAGAATTTATGGCAAATGTGTGACACATCTGAATGCCTTCTTGATGGAACCAAAGTAAACAAGCATTGAAAATGCAATAGATCTCGCCCTCGTTTAAGTTAAAGCCATTCTGTTTGTAATGAGGTGGCTTTTTAGCTTTGCTTTTATTAGTGTTTTTTTAACTTTCATGTAAATAACATGCATCTGTATGCATATAGGTGTATGTATGCATGCATTTATGTTTGTATTTATATAGATATACAGATGATATATGTTTATATATGTATTTATATATATATATATTCACTGAAAAAACCATAGGCTATAGACCATATATAGTTAGGAATTAGCATTTACAAAACCTTGAAAATTCACTGAAAAAACCATAGGTTATAGACCATATATAGTTAGGAATTCGCATTTACAAAACCTTATTTTACTCACACAAAACCATTGAAATTCCATATATAGTTAGTTGCACTAACTATATATCGCGCACCCGCAATCCACTGCTGATGATGTCACATATTACATCATTCATGACATGGTCAGTGACATCACTGATGACATCTCAAATGACATCACTGATGACATCACTGATGACAACATCCAGTGACTGTATGTTTCTGTAAAGTTAAAATATGTCTTACATATTTAAGAATGAGTGGATGTATAAATGTCAGGATGAAGGATTTAGTAGGTGCATGACTGACTGTATGAGTGAGTGAATAAATGTGTCTCACTGAGTGCATGGGTTAGTGACTAAACTGTCTTAATTTGTGCATCATTATGTCTGTTGTTCTGTAAACTGTTGCATGTGTTGATAAGTAGCTATATGAGTAACTATATGGGTTATTGATTGGTTGCCCAAGTATTTGTATGGGAGACTGAGTGTGTGTGTGTGGGTGGCTGGGAGGTGTATGACTCTGTGCATAGATGTGTGAGCAGTTGATTCACTAGATGTATGGTTTCAAAAGTGCATGTGGAAACAGCTGTATGGGCGGTTGACTGTGTGCATGAGTGTATTGGTGAGTGAATGGATATCTCAGTGCTACATGTCAAAGTAAGTACATATGTAAAACACAGTACATGTGAGAGTTGACATATATAAATAACTGTGCATAAGAGCCAGTGAATGTGTGAGTGGCTGTATTGATCATTGTGAACTTGTATCAGGGATTGTATAAGAGAGTAAATATGTGTTAGTATATGTTTGAATAAGTAAAGTTTGTATAACTGTATAGTTGAGGAAATGGAGGTGTGATTGATTCTTTGCGTGACTGACTAGGTGTGTGAGTAACTCCATGGATGAGTGACAGTCTGTGAGTGTCTGTATACACTGATTGTATCTAAGGTTATATTAGAGTCTGAAGAGGTTCATCGTATTATCACATGAATGATATCATCAGTGATGTGATCAGTAATGTCAAATGAGATGTCATCAGTGATGTCATCAGTGATGTCATTTGAGATGTCATCAGTGATGTCATCAGTGATGTCACTGACCATGTCATGAATGATGTAATATGTGACATCATCAGCAGTGGATTGCGGGTGCGCGATATATAGTTAGTGCAACTAACTATATATGGAATTTCAATGGTTTTGTGTGAGTAAAATAAGGTTTTGTAAATGCGAATTCCTAACTATATATGGTCTATAACCTATGGTTTTTCAGTGAATATATATATATATATATATATATATATATATATATATATATATATATATATACTACCTACTGGCGGTCGCCAGTAGGTATATATAGTTAGGATTTTTTTGAATAGGGATTTCTGAAAATTCTATGTTGAATAACTTTGGCGTTGATGGACGGAATTGGCTGAAATATTCAGGAAAATGACACATTTTGTTTCTGAGCGTGCCCTTAAAGTTTGGGGGGGTTTCGTCAAGCGGGGGCCGAGAAAAAAGGGGGGTCCCAAAACGTGTTTTTAACATTGAGTTTTCCATAGGGCGGTTGGACTCACTTTTAGCTCGAACGTCTGAATGGATTTCTATGAAACTTGACAAAATTGTAGAGACTGTTTGCCCGATGTGCCTTTGCTAGGTCTCAAGATATGTGCTCCAGTGGATTTTGAGTAATTAACGTTCCAAAAAAAATATATATCTGTGACAGCGTCCCGGTTAGCGTACCAGACGCATAACGGAACTTCGCGAGGAGAAGCGGATTGGCTCTCCGGTGACTGTCAACATTCTAAACAGTCCGGAGCGGCCGCCATCTTGTCTCTCGGTAGGATCGAGAGACAAGAGGTGGAAATAAACGAAGGGGGAAATGAATGAAAGGGGGCAAGGTAGACCCCTCCTGACCCCCTCGGATTGATGTGGGGGCTATTAAAGGGCCCCGCGGAGCAAAAAAATAAAATAATTTTTTTTCGATTTTTCACGGTGGAAGCGCTACCCGGTATGCGAACCGGGTAGCTCACCGGTAGCGTAACGTGAGTCCGCCATCTTGTGTTTCGGACGAATTTAGTCACAAGATGGAGGATAAACAATGTTGGGAATGGGTATAAGGGGGCACGGGAGTCATATCCTGACCCCCTAGGTTTTCTGAGGGTGGCTGAGGAGGCCCATATATGTAAAAAAAAAAAAACTTTTTTTTTCAAATTTTCGCACGGTTAGCGCCCGGTCCGCGCACCGGGTAGCGTTCCGGAAAGCGTAACAAGGGGAAAACCAAGGGAAATAGTAAAATAATATTTTAGAGTGCTTTGAGGTAGGGTAGCTCTGAATAGAGCTGTTGTGTTGTGTGGGTGATGTAAGTACCAACATGTAGGTACCAATGAAGAGTCTAAAATTCAATGTACACCATCTCCTCTGTAGATATTTTGTATGTTCAAATATGGGTTATTTAAATGTAAATGTGTGGAAAAGCACTTCATGCTTTAAAGCAATTGTATTTTTGAACTGATTGTTCTTTCCTCTTAGTCCTCCTCTTTGGTTTTTTTCCCCACACTCTTCTTCAGCATGCTAGTTGATACATTTGTTCCCTCAAAAAAATTATATACATAAAAAAATGATATTAAATACATATAAAATATATTTTTTCCTTTACAAGAAGAATACATTTTACAGCTTTTGATATTTGCTATTAAAAAACCATTGAAATTCACTGAAAAAACCATAGGTTATAGACCATATATAGTTAGGAATTAGCATTTACAAAACCTTGAAAATTCACTGAAAAAAACATAGGTTATAGACCATATATAGTTAGGAATTAGCATTTACAAAACCTTATTTTACTCACACAAAACTATTGAAATTCGCATATATAATTAGTTGCACTAACTATATAATCGCGCACCCGCAATCCACTGCTGAACATGTCACATATTGCATCATTCATGACATGGTCAGTGACATCACTGATGACATCACTGATGACATCTCAAATGACATCACTGATGACATCACTGATGACAACATCCAGTGACTGTATGTTTCTGTAAAGTTAAAATATGTCTTACATATTGAAGAATGAGTGGATGTATAAGTGTCTGGATGAAGGATTTAGTAGGTGCATGACTGACTGTATGAGTGAGTGATTAAATGTGTCTCACTGAGTGCATGGGTTAGTGACTAAACTGTCTTAATTTGTGCATCATTATGTCTGTTGTTCTGTAAACTGCTGCATGTGTTGATCAGTAGCTATATGAGTAACTATATGGGTTATTGATTGGTTGCCCAAGTATTTGTATGGGAGACTGAGTGTGTGTGTGGGTGGCTGGGAGGTGTATGACTCTGTTCATAGATGTGTGAGCAGTTGATTCACTAGATGTATGGGTTCAAAAGTGCATGTGGAAACAGCTGTATGGGCGGTTGACTGTGTGCATGAGTGTATTGGTGAGTGAATGGATATCTCAGTGCTACATGTCAAAGTAAGTACATATGTAAAACACAGTACATGTGAGAGTTGACATATATAAATAACTGTGCATAAGAGACAGTGAATGTGTGAGTGGCTGTATGGATCATTGTGAACTTGTATCAGGGATTGTATAAGAGAGTAAATATGTGTTAGTATATGTTTGAATAAGTAAGGTGTGTATAACTGTATAGTTGAGGAAATGGAGGTGTGATTGATTCTTTGCATGACTGACTAGGTGTGTGAGTAACTCCATGGAGGAGTGACAGTCTGTGAGTGTCTGTTTACACTGAGTGTATCTAAGGTTATATTAGAGTCTGAAGAGGTTCATCGTATAATCACATGAATGATGTCATCAGGGATGTGATCAGTAATGTCAAATGAGATGTCATCAGTGATGTCATCAGTGATGCCATTTGAGATGACATCAGTGATGTCATCAGTGATGTCATTTGAGATGTCATCAGTGATGTCATCAGTGATGTCACTGACCATGTCATGAATGATGTAATATGTGACATGATCAGCAGTGGATTGCGGGTGCGCGATATATAGTTAGTGCAACTAATTATATATGCGAATTTCAATGGTTTTGTGTGAGTAAAATAAGGTTTTGTAAATGCTAATTCCTCACTATATATGGTCTATAACCTATGGTTTTTTCAGTGAATATATATATATATATATATATATATATATATATATATATATATATATATATATATATATATATATATATACACACTTCTTGTGAAAATGATGTAAAAATTATGCCAAATGGTCTATTGAAACTGTTATACGATGGTACAATGTAGGTTACATTGTTATCCAGTACTGTGAAGAAGTCACGTTGCTTTCAGATTTCACTGCATATTTTGTTTCAGTTTTTTTCACTGTTTATAGCCCATATTCTTTTTTAGCACTTTTATTGAATGGTCGCGTATACATGTATTGTTGTTGCATTGGTAATTGATGATAGATGCATTAGTGAATACAAAAAGTAATGGTAGCTATTACGAAGCATGATCATTTACGAACTGCCAAGCTTTTAAACAGAATGAATTATGTTTATTTACTCTCATATAAATCATGTATTGCAGTTCGTCATGTATTCATTGACAAGAGAAAAGACCACTCGTAATACGAATGTTTTGGTCAGCCAAATGCAACTCACCTCTTCCATGTCTATGCTAATGAGGAGGGTAACCATAGCAACCAATGTACGTCACCAGGAGGCTCCGATAAACTTATGTATATATTCTTGCAGCTTTCACTTCGAAGTTGTGACCAAGGTGGTTGTACCGCCGAAACGCGTAAGCCATCATCGTTGGGTGAATAAAAACTCCTCTTTGATAGAATCCCACGGAGCCAGTGCCTTTTTTTGTATTCCTGAAACGAAGGTTTGGATAACATATACAGGGACGTGCCGGAGTCCCTCACGCTGACCCTCCTCGCTTTGGTGCTCTCCGCTGCCTGGCAAACCGAATGGATGATCTTCAAGACTGAGGAAAACGGAGAGCCCCCCAAGCCGAGAAACCGGACGACCGGCGCTGACTGACTGCCGCGGTGTGTGCCGCTTCGATTCTTGTGTGTGCCGGAGGGTATCCGAGTCTCGAGGTAAGCCCACGTGTGCAGTAACCAGTGTTGTGAGTCCAAGTGAGGTGGCTTATGGGAGAGGTAGTCCGTTGTGCTTTTTGCTAAAAGCGGCAGTGGGATTCAAAGAGGACATAATTATTCCAAATCACAAACGATGGCTGAGGTGTGGGTACGTGAACGCATGGAGGCGGCTTTGGACATTTTCAGTGATAACAGCAGCACTGAGAGTCCCACAACATCGGGGCAAGGGGGAGATCAACCAACTGAAGGAACAACTATCAAATAATTGTTGAGGGAATTCGAACGATTCAGAAAACAAGAAATTTCCAAGTGGTGGGAATGTACATCTTTGCGCAGGTACTTGGAAGTGGGTCGGATACCACGGGGACTAAGAGTGTTAGTGGTACCGACCTACGAAAACCCGGATCCAGCAATGCTGCAGGAGTGGGCAGACAATAACGCCCAGTCTTCTAGAAATATGCTGCAAATACTAGTAAAATATGCCGCCACTGACAGAGAAAAAATTCTAGCGCAATTGGAAGTAGTCAGTAAAGAACTGGAAAGTCATGAGAATCAAGTTGAAATCAACAAAGCTATGATTGATATAAAATCTAGAGTGACAAAATATGAACAAACCATTAAAGAACGTAAAGCACTTACATTTCAAAGAGATCGCAATGATTATTTGAAGGGAAGGATCTATACTTTCGCTCGAAAGTTTGATAGTATCAGGAGACAAAAACTGCCCACATTCACGAGTAACACACAAGAAGGCTCTGTTCCTAGTGAATCGGAATTAAGCTCGGGAGCGGAATCAGATCCAGGCACCGATGGCATCCGTGGGCCATTACAGAACGTTCAAACTCCCGTGGATGAATCTGGTTTTTTATGGGAAGATCGCCTGAGAAGTCTCAGGTCATGGCAACCACGCCAGGAGCACAACAAGAAAAACAGAAACCAAGGTGCAGAAGGCGCAAGAACAGAAGATGGGGCAAACAAAAAACAGCATACAACAGCAAAAAACAGACCTACAGAGCGAACAGGAGATAATGAATGACAACACTGAATATAACAACACCGTAATCAATCTTTCAAATATGGCGCTCACAAGTAAAGAAGAAGAAATACTGACAAAGGGTTTGTCGTTCTGCAAAAGAACCAATTTTGACTAGATACAAACTCGTATAGACTTGCACCAGTTCATTAGGAAACTGAAATTGGGCAAATTCTTTATTAACACCAAAGACAAAAACATGAATCGTGACAAAGACCAAATTTCTGACAATGTTCATGCCAGTTGGACGGTGGCTGATATGTATTTTATCCAGGAGATGGCAGAACTGGACAAAGATGGGGGAAATGATGGACATGTTTGGAATACTGACATGGCAGCTAAACAGGCCGGCATTAATATCCATGAGTCAGCTAAAACACCTTTTAGAGCCAAATCTACCTTTTGTCCGTTAATGCCAAAAGACAATCTAGACATTTTTTCGGACAAGGTGATTAAAGACTTGAAACAGTTGTCCCTGGAAAGCAGCAATAACTTTTTGAAAACAAGGAACAATGAAAAAATCGAATATGAGAATGTAATGAACAAGATCAAGATGAGAAAGGACATCATGGTACGAATGTCAGACAAGGGAGGGAACGTGGTACTGTGGCGCCAGGAAATGTACAACAAAGAAGCCTCAATGCAATTATCTGACAGGGATTGTTACGTCAGAATTCGTGCAACTAATGTAACAAACATACAGGAGAGATACCATCAGAGTTTGTACACCTGGAAATCGGCAGGATTGATCTCAAAATATGAATTTGAATTTCTACGGAACAATTATCCAGTGACACCACATCTGTACCTCATTCCCAAAATCCACAAAAATGAATTTTGCCCCTCAGGAAGGTCCATAATATCGGCAATTGGGGGGCTTTTTGAGAATACCAGCAAGTTCATTGATTACTTTTTGCAACCCAACGTACAAAAACTGCCTTCATATATCAAGGACAGTGGGGATTTCTTAGCAAAAATGTATAATGTTGATTGGCACTCTGACCTTGTCTTGGTAACTTTAGATGTACAGAGTTTGTACACCAGTATTCGACATCATGATGGGCTGCATGCAATCAAACACTATCTTGATACCAGGGACATAACACTACATCAGCACACTGCCATGTTACTACAGATGATAGAATGGTGTCTCGAAAATAATATATTTATGTATAACAAACTTCTCTACCGACAAATTCAGGGGACTGCCATGGGTACTTGCTTCGTCCCCAGTTATGCTAATTTGCATATGGGCTGGTGGGAGGAGCAAGTGCTCATGGCAGAACACAGCACACAAATGTCAACCAATGTGATGCAATACAGTCGTTACATAGACAACAATTTCCTGTTATGGAAGGGCAGTGAGGAAAGTGCTGGGGAATTTCCTGAAGAACTGAATGAGAACTCTCTGAACTTAAAGTTCACATGCAATACCAGCAAAACCTCGATTGTTTTCTTAGACTTGGAACTATTTGTTTCTGAAAACAAGATTCAAACGAGGACCCACAGAAAACCAACTTCCGGCAATACCATCTTGCATGCCGGAAGTTTTCACCCCCACAGCCTGATCACCAGCATCCCCTATGCTGAGTGCCTCAGAATGAAGCGCAACTGTAGTACGCAATATAGCTTTGAAAAATCAAAAGAACAGTTGTTCAAAAGATTGCGCTCCCGAGGCTACTCTGAGAAAATTCTAAAAACTGCAGAAAACAAATGTATGACCAAGAGTAGAGAGAATCTGTTACTCGAAAATACCACAACTGTAACATCGAACAAAAAGACTGAGACATAACAAATCATCACAGGGTACAATGCCTATCACACCCAGGTACGCAGAATTTTGTACAGGCACTGGCCCGTAGTATGCAGTGACCCCACGTTAGGAACATCATGTGCCAAGTTGCCGCAGATCACATACAGAAGGGCTAAGTCAATGAAGCAGGAATTGGTATCTAACATTCCGAGCCAAGCAAGTAATACTTATTGGCTTCAGAGTAAGAAGGGATTTTTCAAGTGCACAAAGTGTAAAGCTTGTCAGCATGGCATTAACCTCAGCAAAGTACACCTCCCACTCAGAAAGACACCATTGGAGCTGAGAGGAGACAGATTATGCCATTTATGTTTTACAATGTACTTGCAAGAAGCGTTACGTTGGAAGTACCCTACATCCAGTACATGTAAGGATCTTACAGCATTTAAGAGCTGTGGCCAACGACGATCAAAGTTACCCTGTGGCACGCCACATTAACGCTTTTCATGGAGGGAGAATAGAAGATCTGCAATACTTTGTTAATGATAGTATCAGCAAGAATATAAGAGGAGGTAATAGACTCCTAGCACTTAGGAGATTGGAATCGAGATATATTATTCTTCTCGACACCAAGACTCCTAATGGCTTAAACTCTGATGAAGCGTTAATCGGCAACTTGTAACCCAATATACAAAAGACTAGCCCTGCATCTGTAATCTCATCTGTAAATTTTATTAATAATTTGTTCCATGCAAAGTCACGTATCCCACTCCTCTGAAACTTCGTAGTAAAGATACTGGTAAAACACCATAGTATTAATACTTTTGATTACATTTAATGTTTCACAGCGAGATAATTCGTTATTTGGAGCACATAGGGTAATTCAAACTTTTTAGAAAATTCACATAAGGTAATTCATAAGTCACAGTACTGAATTATCCAATATCAGTGAGATATTGGAGGTTAAAATCACTATCATGTACATATGAGAGTATAACAATAGTCCACAATTGTTCAAAAGCCCACTGGGGCATAACACTTCTTGTGAAAATGATGTAAACCTGATGCCAAATGGTCTATTGAAACTGTTATACAATGGTACAATGCAGGTTACATTGTTATCCAGTACTGTGAAGAAGTCACGTTGCTTTCAGATTTCACTGCACATTTTGTTTCAGTTTTTTTCACTGTTTATAGCACATATTCTTTTTTAGCACTTTTATTGAATGGTCGCGTATACATGTATTGTTGTTGCATTGGTAATTGACGATAGATGCATTAGTGAATACAAAAAGTAATGGTAGCTATTACGAAGCATGATCATTTACGAACTGCCAAGCTTTTAAATGAATTATGTTTATTTACTCTCATATAAATCATGTATTGCAGTTCATCATGTATTCAATGACAAGAGAAAAGACCACTCGTAATACAAATGTTTTGGTCAGCCAAATGCAACTCACCTCTTCCATGTCTATGCTAATGGGGAGGGTAACCATAGCAACCGATGTACGTCACCAGGAGGCTCCGATAAACTTATGTATATATTCTTGCAGCTTTCATTTCGAAGTTATTGTGACCAAGGCGGTTGTACCGCCGAAACGCGTAAGCCATCATCGTTGGGTGAATAAAAACTCCTATTTGATAGAATCCCACGGAGTCAGCGCCTTTTTTTGTATTCCTGAAATGAAGGTTTGGATAACATATATATATATATATATATATATATATATATATATATATATATATATATACGGACTTTAACAATTTATACCCCAAATGACAATGGTGTGATGATACACATTATAGTTCGAATTCTGATTTGTGGGCAAATAGTAAATCAGGAGACCCATGTCACTAAAAAATGAAATTGGAATTTAAAACATGTGTCTAGTGTATTGAATGGTACATTGTATTTGCACAGTTATAAGTTGATTGAATTTCACATGAAACTAATGCAGTCTTGAATTCTAGCCTTTAATTTCCAAATCATCTGTCTCCCGAACCCTTGACCCCCCTTTGACATTTTAACGAAACTCTGAAGCACATTTTATTCCCGGCTGGGAGTAGAATCAATAGAACTTTGAAAGTTATAACATTCTGAAAAAATACTTTTTTTGCACTTTGCACATTAATGGGTGAATCTTTTGGACACAGAAGTATTTAAAATGAAATTATATTCCAACAGCCTTGCAAAGCAACAGGGACCCTATTTAAACAGGTTACATTTGTTTTGACAGGAATAGTAAAAAATGTATAACTATTCTGCACGAAACATGCAAGTTATATCTCTGTTCAATCACAATATAAATTTTTGATCGAGAATTAGATGGCATAGGATTTTACAAAGTACATAGTTAGTATTCAAATGCATGTAATCGGTTTTGTGTATATGTTAGTCGCTGTTGGATTTCTTAATACTTTGAAAGTATCTTGTTTATTTTTACTACTGTGACCTTGACCAATCACATGGGGTCTAGTTGTTTTAAAAAGTAGGTGGGTTTTATTCACTAATTACCAGCGAGCAAGGCGTCAGGGAACACCGAAACGCGTTTGGTTTGTGGCACAGCAATGCACTAATGAAATTATGAAACAATAAAAAATAGCAGCGGCTGCTGAACGTAAAACGAGTCCGTCTCTCTCAATTCTATGGAAGCGTGGTGAGAAAGGCTGCGTGGAGAGTGGAACCCGGATTCACATCAGTGAGGCACGACTCGGCCTCCTACTGGCGGACCCCTTCTCGAAAAGCGGCAGGAACATTCAACAAGTCAAACCGGAGCAGCAGCTCAGGAGAGCTTTTTCCGTTCCAAGCCCCCTGCGTGAAAGAAAGGAAATGGTGAACTTACGACAGAGCGAGTTCGGTGTATCGACATAACCTGGAGAGTCGGAGGACGAGCATAGGAAGTGCTGAAAACGCCAAACCATGAGTTGTAAACCCACCAGCCTCTGTACAAACATTTATTAATTGCAGGTGAGAAGGTAGAGAGCAAGCCGTGGCTTTCCGCGTGTTTTACAACAGCGGAAGCAAAGTAAATAATCGAGTGCTTATATTATTGCTGACCAAATGGAATTCTCAGACGGAGAGAGGGACAAGGAGGCAGATGATTTATTTGGCAATCTACCGGTAGTAGAAAAGAACCAGGAAGCATTAACGGACAAAACAGACCAGCATCCCAATTTGAGAAGTTTACTTAAACAATTCGAAAAACATCATAGAAGTGAAGTGACTAAATATTGGGAAGCAAAATCATTAGAAAAATACCATGAGGCAGGACGCATAGCTCGAGGACTTCGTATTATGCTGGCACCAAGTTTTGAAAAGCCTAATCCATTGCTGCTAAAAGAAATAGCAGAATCGAATTTAGAGGCATCAATGCGCTTAGTCTGCCTGTTAATTAAATATGCATGAATTGATAGAGTAACGGATTTAAAAGAAATTAAAAGGCTACAGGAGGAAATTAATGCTCTCACAGACTCAAAAAATAAAGAAACTGTGGAGAAACTGCTTAAAGAAATGCATGGAAGAAAGTCAAAACTGGAAGATACCATCAAGAAAAGGAAAGTGTGGAAGTTCAGTCGGGACAAAAATGATTACGTTAGGGGTCAAGTCTTTACATTTGCGAGAAAATACGACCAGGTAAAGAAACAAAAATTAAATAAAACACCATCAGCAACATCAGGGGGTAATGTTAATCCCAATCTGGCCTCAACTTCTGGTATGTAACCGTTACAACGCATCTTTTACCACGCATACTGTTATAACGCACACCATTACAACGCAGGATCCTTTACAACGCATGACATTACATCGCAGATACTATTACAACGCATGCCATTACAACGTAAGTATAGGTAAGTATATCATTTTTTTTAACCTTGTTTTTTAATTACCAAAATATTAAAAATAAATTAAATAAATTAATTAAAGTAATTTTATATATAGTTTGGGTTTTGGGGTACAGGGGTATTTTTAGGGTTCAGGGCTGGGTTTGGGTTTTGGGGTACAGGGGTATTTTTAGGGTTCAGGGCTGGGTTTGGGTTTTGGGGTACAGGGGTATTTTTAGGGTTCAGGGCTGGGTTTGGGTTTTGGGGTACAGGGGTATTTTTAGGGTTCAGGGCTAGGTTTGGGTTTTGGGGTACAGGGGTATTTTTAGGGTTCAGGGCTGGGTTTGGGTTTTGGGGTACAGGGGTATTTTTAGGGTTCAGGGCTGGGTTTGGGTTTTGGGGTACAGGGGTATTTTTAGGGTTCAGGGCTGGGTTTGGGTTTTGGGGTACAGGGGTATTTTTAGGGTTCAGGGCTAGGTTTGGGTTTTGGGGTACAGGGGTATTTTTAGGGTTCAGGGCTGGGTTTGGGTTTTGGGGTACAGGGGTATTTTTAGGGTTCAGGGCTGGGTTTGGGTTTTGGGGTACAGGGGTATTTTTAGGGTTCAGGGCTGGGTTTGGGTTTTGGGGTACAGGGGTATTGGGTTTTGGGGTACAGGGCAGTGGCGTAACAAAACATGAGGGGGCCCCCCTGCAAACTACATGGAGGGCCCCCCCCCCATTCTCCGTGCCTGTATAGAGCTCTCAGGCCAGCGACCCGCCATACTGCAGGGGATGCGGGGCGATTGTTATGCCACTGTCACCAATACAGCCGTTATAAGTAACACTTACCTTGTATCCTTCTCCTCTCTGCCTTGCACCCTTCTCCCCCTCCACCTTGCACCCTTCTCCCCCGCCGCCGCACCCTTCTCTACCCTGCATCCTTCTCCCCTCTGCCTTGCACCCTTTTCCCCTCTGCCTTGCACCCATCTCCCCTTTGCCTTGTACCCTTCTCCCCTTTGCCTTGCACCCTTCTCACCTCTGCCTTGCACCCTTCTCACCTCTGCCTTGCACCCTTCTCCCCCTCCGCCTTGCACCCTTCTCCTCTCTTCCTTGCACCCTTCTGCCCTCTGCCTTTCACCCTTCTCCCATCTGCCATGCACCCCTCTCCCCCTCCGCCTTGCACCCTTCTCTACCTTGCACCCTTCTCCTCTCTGCCTTGCACCCTTCTCCCCTCTGCCTTGCACCCTTCTCCCCTCTGCCTTGCACCCTTCTCCCCTCTGCCTTGCACCCTTCTCCCCTCCACCTTGCACCCTTCTCCCCTCCACCTTGCACCCTTCTCCCCTCTGCCTTGCACCCTTCTCCCCTCTGCCTTGCACCCTTCTCCCTTCCGCCCTGCACCCTTCTCCACTCTGCCTTGCACCCTTCTCCCCTCTACCTTGCACCCTTCTCCCCCTCCGCCTTGCACCCTTCTCTACCTTCCACCCTTCTCCTCTCTTCCTTGCACCCTTCTCCTCTTTGCCTTGCACCCTTCTCCTCTTTGCCTTGCACCCTTCTCTTCTCTGCCTTGCACACTTCTCCCCTCTGCCTTGCACCCTTCTCCCCTCTGCCTTTCACCCTTCGCCCCTCTGCCTTTCACCCTTATCCCATCTGCCATGCACCCTTTTCCCCCTCTGCCTTGCACCCTTCTCTACCTTGCACCCTTCTCCTCTCTCCCTTGCCCCCTTCTCCCCTCTGCCTTGCACCCTTCTCCCCTCTGCCTTGCACCCTTCTCCCCTCTGCCTTGCACCCTTCTCCCCTCTGCCTTGCACCCTTCTCCCCTTCACCTTGCACCCTTCTCCCCTCCGCCTTGCACCCTTCTCCCCTCCGCCTTGCACCCTTCTCCCCTCTGCATTGCACCCTTCTCCCCCTCCGCCTTGCACCCTTCTCTACCTTGCACCCTTCTCCTCTCTTCCTTGCACCCTTCTCCCCTCTGCCTTTCACCCTTCTCCCATCTGCCATGCACCCTTCTCCCCCTCCGCCTTGCACCCTTCTCTACCTTGCACCCTTCTCCTCTCTGCCTTGCACCCTTCTCCCCTCTGCCTTGCACCCTTCTCCCCTCTGCCGTGCACCCTTCTCCCCTCTGCCTTGCACCCTTCTCCCCTCTGCCTTGCACCCTTCTCCCCTCTGTCTTGCACCCTTCTCCCCTCCACCTTGCACCCTTCTCCCCTCCACCTTGCACCCTTCTCCCCTCTGCCTTGCACCCTTCTCCCCCTCCGCCTTGCACCCTTCTCTACCTTGCACCCTTCTCCCCTCTGCCTTGCACCCTTCTCCCCTCTGCCTTGCACCCTTCTCCCCTCTGCCGTGCACCCTTCTCCCCTCTGCCTTGCACCCTTCTCCCCTCTGCCTTGCACCCTTCTCCCCTCTGTCTTGCACCCTTCTCCCCTCCACCTTGCACCCTTCTCCCCTCCACCTTGCACCCTTCTCCACTCTGCCTTGCACCCTTCTCCTCCTCCGCCTTGCACCCTTCTCTACCTTCCACCCTTCTCCTCTCTTCCTTGCACCCTTCTCCTCTTTGCCTTGCACCCTTCTCCTCTTTGCCTTGCACCCTTCTCTTCTCTGCCTTGCACACTTCTCCCCTCTGCCTTGCACCCTTCTCCCCTCTGCCTTTCACCCTTCGCCCCTCTGCCTTTCACCCTTATCCCATCTGCCATGCACCCTTTTCCCCCTCTGCCTTGCACCCTTCTCTACCTTGCACCCTTCTCCTCTCTCCCTTGCACCCTTCTCCCCTCTGCCTTGCACCCTTCTCCCCTCTGCCTTGCACCCTTCTCCCCTCTGCCTTGCACCCTTCTCCCCTCTGTCTTGCACCCTTCTCCCCTTCACCTTGCACCCTTCTCCCCTCCGCCTTGCACCCTTCTCCCCTCCGCCTTGCACCCTTCTCCCCTCCGCCTTGCACCCTTCTCCTATCTGCCTTGCACCCTTCTCCCCTCCGCCTTGCACCCTTCTCCTCTCTACCTTGCACCCTTCTCTACCTTGCACCCTTCTCCTCTCTTCCTTGCACCCTTCTCCTCTTTGCCTTGCACCCTTCTCCTCTTTGCCTTGCACCCTTCTCTTCTCTGCCTTGCACCCTTCTCCTCTTTGCCTTGCACCCTTCTCCTCTTTGCCTTGCACCCTTCTCTGCCTTGCACCCTTCTCCTCTTTGCCTTGTACCCTTCTCCTATCTGCCTTGCACCCTTCTCCCCTCCGCCTTGCACCCTTCTCCTATCTGCCTTGCACCCTTCTCCCCTCCGCCTTGCACCCTTCTCCCCTCCGCCTTGCACCCTTCTCCTCTCTACCTAGCACCCTTCTCCCCCTCCGCCTTGCACCCTTATCTACCTTGCACCCTTCTCCTCTCTTCCTTGCACCCTTCTCCTCTTTGCCTTGCACCCTTCTCCTCTTTGCCTTGCACCCTTCTCTTCTCTGCCTTGCACCCTTCTCCTCTTTGCCTTGCACCCTTCTCCTCTCTGCCTTGCACCCTTCTCCCCTCTGCCTTGCACCCTTCTCCCCTCTGCCGTGCACCCTTCTCCCCTTGCCTTGCACCCTTCTCCCCTCTGCCTTGCACTCTTCTCCCCTCTGTCTTGCACCCTTCTCCCCTCCACCTTGCACCCTTCTCCCCTCCACCTTGCACCCTTCTCCACTCTGCCTTGCACCCTTCTCCCCTCTACCTTGCACCCTTCTCCTCCTCCGCCTTGCACCCTTCTCTACCTTCCACCCTTCTCCTCTCTTCCTTGCACCCTTCTCCTCTTTGCCTTGCACCCTTCTCCTCTTTGCCTTGCACCCTTCTCTTCTCTGCCTTGCACACTTCTCCCCTCTGCCTTGCACCCTTCTCCCCTCTGCCTTTCACCCTTCGCCCCTCTGCCTTTCACCCTTATCCCATCTGCCATGCACCCTTTTCCCCCTCTGCCTTGCACCCTTCTCTACCTTGCACCCTTCTCCTCTCTCCCTTGCACCCTTCTCCCCTCTGCCTTGCACCCTTCTCCCCTCTGCCTTGCACCCTTCTCCCCTCTGCCTTGCACCCTTCTCCCCTCTGCCTTGCACCCTTCTCCCCTTCACCTTGCACCCTTCTCCCCTCCGCCTTGCACCCTTCTCCCCTCCGCCTTGCACCCTTCTCCCCTCCGCCTTGCACCCTTCTCCTATCTGCCTTGCACCCTTCTCCCCTCCGCCTTGCACCCTTCTCCTCTCTACCTTGCACCCTTCTCTACCTTGCACCCTTCTCCTCTCTTCCTTGCACCCTTCTCCTCTTTGCCTTGCACCCTTCTCCTCTTTGCCTTGCACCCTTCTCTTCTCTGCCTTGCACCCTTCTCCTCTTTGCCTTGCACCCTTCTCCTCTTTGCCTTGCACCCTTCTCTGCCTTGCACCCTTCTCCTCTTTGCCTTGTACCCTTCTCCTATCTGCCTTGCACCCTTCTCCCCTCCGCCTTGCACCCTTCTCCTATCTGCCTTGCACCCTTCTCCCCTCCGCCTTGCACCCTTCTCCCGTCCGCCTTGCACCCTTCTCCTCTCTACCTAGCACCCTTCTCCCCCTCCGCCTTGCACCCTTATCTACCTTGCACCCTTCTCCTCGCTGTCTTGCACCCTTCTCTTCTTTGCCTTGCACCCTTCTCCTCTTTGCCTTGCACCCTTCTCTTCTCTGCCTTGCACCCTTCTCCTCTTTGCCTTGCACCCTTCTCCTCTCTGCCTTGCACCCTTCTCCCCTCTGCCTTGCACCCTTCTCCCCTCTGCCTTGCACCCTTCTCCTCTCTGCCTTGCACCCTTCTCCCCTCTGCCTTGCACCCTTCTCCCCTCTGCCTTGCACCCTTCTCCCCTCTGCCTTGCACCCTTCTATACCATGCATCCTTCTCCCCCTCTGCCATGCACCCTTCTCCCCCTCTGCCTTGCACCCTTCTCAGCCCCCCATTTCCCTCTCCCTGCGGACGCCCATGGTGTGTTCTAACAAGCGTGCTTACCTGAGGGCACCATTTTGCTGCCTCGTCCCTTCTCATGTGAGCTTTGCCCTGGAGAATACTCTGTCTGGGGGCCCCCACTCCCACCCTTGTCAGGGTCCGAGCACTGCTCTGTGCTGTCTCTTGCTCTTGCTCTCTGAGGCCCCCACCCCATCCTTGTCCCTGTCTCTTCTCTTCTATTGTGGGGTGGGCCCCCCACCCTCTCTTCTCTTCTATTGTGGGGTGGGCCCCCCACCCCATCCTTGTCCCTGTCTCTTCTGTTCTCTTGTGGGTGGGCCCCCCACCCCATCCTTGTCCCTGTTTCTTCTCGGATGGGGGCCTGTCCCTGTCTCTTCTCTTCTCTTGTGGGGTGGGGCCCCCACCCCATCCTTGTCCCTGTCTCTTCTCTTCTCTTGTGGGGTGGGCCCCCCACCCCATCCTTGTCTGTCTCTTCTCGGATGGGGGCCTGTCCCTGTCTCTTTTCTTCTCTTCTCTTGTGGGGTGGGCCCCCCACCCCATCCTTGTCCCTGTCTCTTCTCAGATGGGGGCCTGTCCCTGTCTCTTCTCTTATCTTGTGGGGTGGGCCCCCCACCCCATCCTTGTCCCTGTCTCTTCTCTTCTCTTGTGGGGTGGGGCCCCCTTGTCCCTTTCTCTTCTCTTCTCCTGTGGGGTGGGCCCCCCACCCCATCCTTGTCCCTGTCTCTTCTCTTTTCTTGTGGGGTGCACTTTGATTAGAGTGGGGGCCGGGCTCTGTGCTGCCTCAGAGGAGCAGTGGAGACTGCTGTCTCTGGGGCCCCCATCCTCTTTCCGGGACTGCCTCTGGCTCTGACTAAAGTGAAACAATGTATATTGATACTTTGTTTCTCTTCAGTCAGAGGGAGGGGGCGGCTCCGAGCAGGCTGCACCTGCTTCAGATGCAGAGGGAGAGAGGCTTGCTTCAAGGCAGACCTCTCTCACAGCTCTCAGAAGAGCTGAGGGGGCCGAGGCCCCCTGGGGGCCCCTTCATTAACTGTAGAGAGTGAGGCCCCCCGCAGTGCGGGGGCTGCGGGGGCGTTTGTTACGCCCCTGGTACAGGGGTATTTTTAGGGTTCAGGGCTGGGTTTGGGTTTTGGGGTACAGGGGTATTTTTAGGGTTCAGGGCTGGGTTTGGGTTTTGGGGTACAGGGGTTTTTTTAGGGTTCAGGGCTAGGTTTGGGTTTTGGGGTACAGGGGTATTTTTAGGGTTCAGAGCTGGGTTTGGGTTTTGGGGTACAGGGGTATTTTTAGGGTTCAGGGCTGGGTTTGGGTTTTGGGGTACAGGGGTATTTTTAGGGTTCAGGGCTAGGTTTGGGTTTTGGGGTACAGGGGTATTTTTAGGGTTCAGGGCTGGGTTTGGGTTTTGGGGTACAGGGGTATTTTTAGGGCTCAGGGCTGGGTTTGGGTTTTGGGGTACAGGGGTATTTTTAGGGTTCAGGGCTGGGTTTGGGTTTTGGGGTACAGGGGTATTTTTAGGGTTCAGGGCTAGGTTTGGGTTTTGGGGTACAGGGGTATTTTTAGGGGACAGGGTTGGGTTTGGATCTTGGGGTACAGGGGTATTTTTAGGGTTCAGGGCTAGGTTTGGATTATGGGGTACAGGGGTATTTTAAGGGTTCAGTTTTATAAAAATACTTTAATTAAATTAAATAAATGTATTTAAATTTAATTTTTTTTTTAAATGTATACATATATATAATTTTAAAATTACAATGACATTAATAAAAAATGTATTTAATAAATAAAATTAATTAAATATTTATTAATTACATTTAAAAAAAATATATATACTTACCTATGCTTACGCTGTAATGGCATGCGTTGTAATAGTATCTGCGATGTAATGTCATGCGTTGTAAAGGCATTCGTTGTAAAGGATCCTGCATTGTAAAAATTGCGTTGTAATGGTATGCGTTGTAAAAGTATGCGTGGTAACGTCATACATCCCAACTTCTACAGTGCAACCAGAAAGCTCAACTTCTGAGGGAAGTTTGATATCTAGTGATGAAGACTCGGATAGAGGCAATACTAGAGAACATTCAGAAACTCTGGGCCCTTTATCATATGCGGAGCAAGTGGAATACATTCGAGAACAAAGAATCCAGTCCCTCAGGCCGCGTTACCAACAGAAACAAAGCGTTCAAACACCGAAAGGAACAGGAGCCGCCGCGAACGCAAACAAAGCAACAAGAGGGCGCGGAAACTGGCAGCAGAGAAGACGCAATTGGAACAAACAAGTTATAACCCAAGTACTGACCAGACAATTGTAAATCTAACCAATATTGAGCTCAATGAGGCGGAAAAACAACTTTTAGCCCTGGGACTCAGCTATTGCCCCGAAAGTAATTTTGACTTTGTAAAACTAGAGTGGATATATACAAATTCATCAGAAAATTAAAATTAACTAAATATTTCGCCATCAAAAAGCCCGATACAACAGAACAACGTAAGACACCACAACCAACCCAGGAAATGATGGGCCTCGCGGTAAGAGAAATCCCTTTGTTAAGAACATTACGTAATTTGGGAACCGATGATACAAACGAAATATCCCCAAATACACAGGTTCTCTTACAGGAAGAAAACATCGTGGGAAACAAAGGAGGAAAAAGCCCCTTTAAAGCGCCATCTACATTCGTCCCAGTAATGCCAAGGGACGCAGTGGATGTCTTCCGTGATAGGGTGGTGGATGAATTAAAATCTCTCTGTAAAAAAACATGCAAAAGCAAATCAAAAACGAAGAACAAAGCAAAACAATATTTCCAACTAATGGCCAAACTAAAGAACAATGACTCGGTGGTAATAAACCGAGCAGATAAAGGGGGCAATATCGTGTTATGGGACAAAAAAATGAATAGAGAAGAAGCGAGCAGGCACCTGAATGAAGTGGATTGATATGAAATTTCCAATGGGACACAGGTCTTAAAAGCAAATGAACAATATAAAAAAGATCTCAACAAATGAACAAGAGAAGGCCTAATAACAAAGGATGAAAACAAATTCTTAATGAACAATCATCCTAAGTTGCCCACGTTTTATTTGATCCCAAAATGTCATAAGGGCACCAATCCACTACAAGGAAGACCAATTATATCTGCACAGAATAGTACCTTCGAGAATACATCGAAGTACGTGGACTTCTATCTACAGGAATTTGTCAGGACATTGCCCTCTTTCATACAAGATTCTAGAGACTTTCTTGCCAAACTGACTAAAGTAAAATGGGAAAATGAATACTTATTGATAGCTTTGGACATCAAGGCACTCTATACATGTATCAAACACACTGATGGTTTAGCGGCAGTAGAATATTATTTGAATCAGCGTAATATTGAATATTATTTTATTTTTTTTTAACATCATTTTTATTGCATCGCCAATATAAATGTACAGACATTACTATTATCAGTTAGAATACAACACGTACAGGCTCAGTATAATCCAGTCAATCTCCATCTGGGGGGTTCACCTCAACCTTGGCGCGGGCGATCTCACCCCTGCCCACTTCTCGTAGCTCCTTACAATGTCTGACCGCTTCATTAGGCAAATAACCCTGGGTTGCTTTTGCGATTTTCACCCCTCCCCCTCCCCAAATTTCGGTACCCCAACATCCCTCCAAAACAGCCTCCTACCCACCCTCCCCCGTGGTCGCTCTGCGCTGGACTAACAGTGTAAAAGTGTCCGGTGTGATGCAGGAGGAAGTAATCTTTCGCTAAGGTGTGTTCTCCTGTGTAGTGATAGGGTCTGCCCCGTCCAGTTCGCTCTCGCCATCCTGCCCCTCATCGTCCACATCCCGGAGCGCCTGCACCATCACTTCCCATGCAGTCGCCCTTTCCAGAGCTTTCTCGTCATTCAACCTCCAGGCCATCTGGTACCGTAAGGTACTTTCACACGCGGCCCATCTCAGGCATTCCCCATACCATCTTTTATACGTGGGCCCCACTTTGGACTTCCAGTTTCTCGTAATCTCCCGCTTGGCCAGAATAAGCCCTAAGTCTATAAATTTACTAGTCATCTTGTTCCTAGGCGTGTGCGGGAACCAATGAAGGACGCCTACCGCTTTAGTATACTGGATATCCCTATCTGTTGCGACGTTAAGGGCCCGCCCAACTTCCTGCCAATAGTCTCCCAGAGAGGGGCAATCCCACAGCATATGGCACAAATCCGCCCCAGTTGTATTACATCTGGGGCAAGCAGCGTCGGTCGCCCCAAAATACTGTTGGATTTTCCCGGGGGTGAGGTATGCCCTGTGAATGATATAAAAGTGAATCAATTGAAACCTGGCATTTCTCGAGCTCTTCCGTGCCCGCCTTAGCAACTGGCCCCAGGTCGCGTCTGGTATCTCCACCTGAAGGTCCAGCTCCCACTTGGCCTTCAGGGCTGCCAATGGCTGCAAGGCCTCCCGCTGCATCCTAGCGTACAGGCACGTGACAGCCTTAAAGGTTCCCACCGCCATCATGGTGTACTGGCAGGCCATCGAGGTGCCAGGTTCCTGCAGCCCTTCCCCCCAGTGAGCTTGCATGGCGCCCGTGACTGCTGCGTGTAGCAAGTAGTCGCCCCTCGGAAGGTCAAATCGCTCCCGCAGGCCCTGGGACGGCAGCAACACCCCATCTTCGTAAAGGTCACCCAGCATTTGTATTCCCGCCTCCTCCCATCCTAGTAAGCGCGACCAATCGCCTCCATGTGGGAGGGCGGTGACCATCCCCAGCGGAATTTCGGGGGCATACATAAAGCGGACACCTGCCCGCTTACGGGCCCGGTCCCAGCAAAGCCGGAACGTCTGCTCCTCGACCGTCAGGTCTCCCACCCGGAGCTTCTGGTGCAGCGTAATATACGCCAGGACATGTCGCGGGGTGCCGTCCATTCTCGCGTCCTCGGGGCCTCTATACACCCTCGCCACCTCCTGAGTGAAAGTCTGCAGCTGCGCGGCTAAGTAATATCCTTCAAAATCCGGCACCGCCATACCTCCGTCATCTTTGGGGCGCAACAGAGTGTCGAGCGCTATGCGCCTCCTTCCCGTGCCCCACAAGAAGGCTATGACCAATGACCTCAGGCGTTTGAAAACAGAGCTCGGGACCCATACCGGGAGTGTTCTAAAATAGTACAAAAGCCTGGGCAGGGCTATCATCTTAAGCAGGGAGATTCTACCAGCCAGGGATAACGGCAGAGTTGCCCAGAAGTCCATGGACCCCCGCAGGGAGTTAATACAGCGAGTGACATTGCCATCCAGTAGGTCGGACGGGGTGTGGTAAACATAGACCCCCAAATAATGCAGGCAACGCGGCTCCCACCGGAGTTCCTGAGCAGTGAGTGGGCACGGTTCTCCCGGCCTCAGGGGGAACAGACAGGATTTAGTGCAGTTGACCCTCAGGCCCGACAACCGGCCGAACTGTCCCAGTAGCCGCCGCGCCCCCTGGAGTTCGGGGCCCGCATCGGCCAGAAACATCAGCAGGTCATCTGCGTACAGGGAGATGAATTGTGGTCTCCCCCTAAATGTTAAGCCTGCGTAGTGGCGGCCCAGTCTGGCTTCCGCCGCGAAGGGTTCCATCGCCAACGTGAATAGGAGCGGGGATAGGGAACAACCTTGTCTAGTGCCACGCTTAATCGGGTATTGTCCCGAGATCAGTGTGCCCACCCGAACCCTTGCTACCGCCTCGGTGTACAGGACCTTGGTCCATTTTATATATCCGTCCCCCAGCCCGAAGCGACGCATCACCTCATACAGGTATCCCCATTCAAGGCTGTCAAATGCCTTCTCAATATCAATGGAGAGGACAAATGGGGAGACGGCATCCGGCCAGTCCGCACCCATCAGTCTCGTGAGTCTACGAATGTTATGAGTAGTGTTGCGTGTCGGGATGAAACCACACTGGTCACCGTGAACCAGGCTTGTCATGTGTACCAGCAGTCTGTTGGCCAGAATTTTGCTGAGGATCTTGTAGTCCGTCGTCAACATAGACAACGGACGATACGAGGACAGAGCCGCACCCTCTCTGCCCGGTTTCAGGAGCGGGATCATGAGGGCCTCGCACATGGAGCCCGGGAGTCGGCCCCTCGCCTGTGCCTCGTTGTACACCGGGTTGAGTGTAGCAGGGCTCCTCCCCTAGCTCCTGGATCCCCATGATCGGCACACCCCTCCGGACGGGGTTAGCAAGCCAAGCCAGCATCGACCCCGCCTTATCACCTTCCGCATGCGCCCTTGTCGTGTACGCCTTGTGGTCGAAGCTGCGCAGCCGCTCTAGCTCTACCGCCAGCCCCTCCCGTGCCCTGCTAAGCCCCTCCTGCAGCTCAGGGTGATTCGGGCGCATCTTCTCTAAGTCCCTCAGACGTGTCTCAGCCTTATCTAAGTCATCCAGCAGAGTCTTCCGAGCCCCTGCCGAGTGTCCAATACAGTGTCCCCGCACCACCACCTTAAACGCATCCCATTCAACCGCCCTCGTGGAGGCCGAGCCACTGTTCTCCTCAAAATACCTCTCAATGCGCTCACCCAGGGCCTCCTTGAACAACAAGTCGTCCAGGGTGTCAGGTTGCAGGCGCCATGTTGGCACGCAGTTAACAGTCACCATCCATTCCAGAGACATCAACAAAGGGTTGTGGTCCGATAGCGTCTTGGCCAAGTATTCCGCCCCTCCCACCGCGGGGAGCACACATGCCGAACAAAGAAACGCATCCAGCCTCACATGCAGGTCATGCAGGTGCGAGTGAAAGGAATAGTCCCTAGTGGTGGGGTGCAACGCCCTCCATGCATCCGTGAGGGCCCAACTCTCCTGCCATTCCAACCTACGCTTAGCGACCCTATGCACTGGGGACGCGCGCAGCGGGGGATGGGATCTATCTAATAACACATCCTCAACCGAGTTGAAGTCCCCCCCCAAGAGGACCGGCCCTGCCAAATAACCCGCCAATTTGCCCGAGATGGTAGACAAGAAGGCGGGTAGGTCTACATTAGGAGCATACACATTACAGAGAGATATCACCCTGCCTCTCAGCCTCCCCTCCACCGCCACATATCTGCCCTCCGGGTCCACCAATGACTTTGAGACCTGGAAGGGGACCCCCGCCCGCACCCAAATCAGTGCCCCCCTTGCAAAAGCCGAAAATGTCGTGTAAAACAGCTGCCCCCTCCAGCGCCTCTGCAGAGCAGCCCCTTCCTGCTTGTTAAGATGTGTCTCCTGCAGGAACGCTATATGAACCCCCCTACGCTTGAGGTACGCCTGGACTTTATGTCTGCGCGTCATGGACTGCATGCCCTGCACATTCCAGGTCACACATTTCAACGTCCCGGTACTAGCCATCCCCCCCTACACAACCGGACCAGAGAGCAAAGAACAATGTCCGCATACGTCCCGCGACCACGGGTCCACCCACCCACCCTCTCCAAACAGGAAGCCGAACCCCTCCAACAACAACTACCCCCCGAGCAACCCCAACTGCTCGCAACTCCCACCCCCCCAGGACAGGCCCCCCCGCAACTGGAAGTACCCCCATCCAAACCAACACTCCCGACCACCCCTCAAGGAAAGGTGGTAATGGTCGCAGTCCCCACTGCGGTGACCTTAGGGGCCAGTAAGGCGTGGCTCAATGCGATGTGACCTCAAAACAAATCAGCCCCGTGCGCTCCGCCCCACAATCCCCACATTACAGCTCCCCAAAACCTCAATTAATAACGTTCCATTGCTGCGGGCCCATTGCCCCGGTGTTCACTCCACCAGTTCAGTTCAACACGCCTCCAGTATCTCCCCCGAAGTCTGCGGTGTCACAATAGGGCCCCGGGCTCCACCAAATTCCGATTGTCCCGTCTCCGAGCCCGTGCCCGGGTCCTCCGATTCCGTGCCCTTCCCGGATCGACTCCTGGCGGTCCTAGATAAGTCCACTACCGCCTGTAGTGCCGCCTGCCTCTCCGCCTCCGTCTGCGACACCGATGGTTTTCCGGTCCTCTTGCGGTTCCTCCTGATCCGTTGGGATTGCCTGACCGGTTGCGCCACCTTAGCCTCCTCCTCCCTGGCCTTAGCACCGTCCGTACCCGCTTTATAAGTGTCCCACCAGTCCCAAGCGTCCGCGGAGGTCGTGAAGAATAATGATTCCTCATCCACCACCACTCTTAGCTTGGCAGGGAACAACAGGGAGTACTTGATGCCTTCCTGGCGGAGCTCCCGTTTGAGGGACAGAAAGTTTGCCCGGAGACGCTGCGTCTCAAATGTATAGTCCGGGAACATGGTGACTCTGTTGTTATCCACTTGAAATGGCCCCGCTTCTCTCGCCCTCTGTAAGAGCCAGTCTCTGTCCCGGTAGTGGAGCAACTTGAACACCACTGGGCGAGGAGGAAGGCCCAAGGCTGGCGGGCGCGCCGGAACTCTATGTGCCCGCTCCAGGGAGAAGAAGGGGGACAAACCTTCCGGTGCCACCTCCGTCCGCAACCAATTATCAAGGTAGCCCACCATGTCATCGCCTTCGATTTTTTCCGGCAGGCCCACTAGGCGAACGTTGTTGCGCCTGTTTCGGTTCTCCGCATCTTCGGCCCTTCTTTCCAGCACCTTCAGACGGTCCATCACGTCCGCCATCTGGGCCTTCATTGTGGCTTGGCCCGGGGCTAAGTCTTTAACCGTGGTCTCCACGGACTTCACCCTGTCCTTAAGTTTGTCATGGTCGGCCTTCAGGAGGCCCAAACCCGTCGCCACCTGGGCTATATCTTGCTGCAGGGCGTCCTTTGTGGTGGCGATGGCCTCCAGGATACGATCCTGCATCCGCTGCAATGCCGCTTGGTCCCGCTCCGCTCCCTCCGCAGCCTCAGTATCGGTCGCGCCATCTCCCTTCCCTTTCGTCTTCCCCATCTGGGCCGGCTCGTTCGGTGGCCTCCGAGTACGTTCTTGGTCGTCCTCTGTATGCCGTTGGGTTTCGCCCTCCGGCAGGGCTCCCGGGTCCGAAGTTATCTCCAAGAAGCAGGAAACACTGAATGACCGCAGCCCGGCCGGCGCCAGTCGTGCCAGGGGCCCGGGGCTCTCGTCACTGGGTCGCTATCACACTGTCGTCGCCCCTACCAGGGGGGGTCCCCAGTCACCGCCCGAGGGCGCGCCCAAGGTCCACTCGGCACCTGGGGGGAGAGGCGCGATGCAGCCGTCAACACCCCTGAGTTGCCAGGGAGCAGGCCTTAGTAGGTCTCCAGGCAGATGTCTCCGTCGCTTCAGAGTCTCATGCCCTCGCCGCCATTTTGGGGTCCGCGACTTCTCGCCTGGGTCCAACTTTCAAAGTCGAAATACTGCTGTGGAATGGCTCGGTGTCGTCCTCCGTGGGCCCCGGACCCTCCGCAGCACCTTCCAGTACCGGATGAAGCTGGTTACATCGGGGTCCGATCAGATTTTCAGGATATTTTCCGGGATCGGGCACGGAGCTCCGAGCTCACGCTGCCTACCTCCTCGGCATCCAAGCCACGCCCCGTAATATTGAATATTATGGCCATAATAAGATGTTACTTGATATGATTCATAGATGCCTCTACAACAATAGATTTCTGTATGATGGTACCGTATATAGGCAAAAACAAGGTGTTGCTATGGGGGCATGCTTCTCCCCCAGCTACGCATGTTTACATGTGGGCTGGTGGGAGGAGCATGTTCTCAGGGGGAACACAAAGCCCTGTATGATTGTCATGTTGTACGTCTATGGAGATTTATAGATGACATACTTATTATCTGGAAAGGTACAGAGATGGAGGCAATTGATTTTATGAAGGTTATTAATAACTCATGTAACCTGGAATTTACTCACCATATAAATGCCACCACCATAAGCTTTCTTGACATTCAAGTAAATATCACAGCAGGGCAAATAGAAACAAACTTGTTCCAGAAGCCAACAGCAGGAAATACCCTGCTACGGGCTAGCAGCTTTCACCCTAGCCACACCATAACTAGCCACCCATATGGCGAGTTCCTCAGAGTCAAACGAGCATGTAGTACGGTCTCGGGATGCAAGGAAGCTTTCGCGCTAACTAAACGCAGACTATTAGAGAGGGGCTATAAAGAGAAAAATCTAAATGCCACTTTGCGAAAAGTTGCCTTGATCGGAAGAGAAACCTTACTACAGTCCAGAGTAGATAGTAATACTCAAGAAATTTCCCTTAATATGAACCCAGGGGATGAAAGAGAAAAATCCGGTAAAACATGCAGGTTCATTACAACTTTCAGTAGGCAATCTAAAACTATCAGAAAAATTGTCAACAAGGAATGGCCAATAGTAATGACGGACGGCATTTTAAAAGACATGCACCAGAATAAGCCCAACTTTACTTTTCGCAAAGCCCATTCAATGAAATCTGACTTGGTGAAAACCAGTCCTGAGACCTCTAATAAGGATAACTGGCTCTCATCTCGTAATGGTTTTTTCAAATGCTCCTCTTGCAGAGCTTGTAAATTTGGCTCTAATACAACATCATACACAAGTGCATTCTCAGATCAACCCATAAAGATAAAAGGGTATTATACCTGTAAAACTGAGTATGCTGTATATATTTTAACTTGTGTTTGCGGATTGAGATACGTCGGAAGCACTAAGCTACCGGTCCAAGCTAGGATCCTTCAACATCTAAGGGCCACAGTAAACTCGGACCCCACGTACCCTGGAGCCAGGCACGTAAAAGCTGAGCACGATGGTAATTTAAACGTTCACAGCTATTTCGTGATAGATCATATTCCTGGTACCAAAAGAGGAGGAGACAGAGAAATACAACTGCGCAGATTGGAAACCAGCTATATAGTTAAATTAGAGACCAAGAGTCCAGGGGGCCTTAATATTTGCGAAGATTTACACCATTACTTGGGGTGACTCCGAGACAATATGACTGTTTACACCTACACAGGATCAATTTAGATGTGGAGTTAATACTGTGAAACATAATCGTTTTTTGGTTTTCAATATATAGAAAATTTCTTGTGAATGAAATATAAGGTTTTAGTCTACATTTATATATTTATATTTTTTATACGGTGTTCCTAAATGAAGGGATACTGTGTAGTTAATAGATGATATTATTTATGGAAACCTCAGATGAAATACATGAAATTCTATCATCTATTTATAAGCTATAATTGTAAAATCACGGACTTTAACAATTTATACCCCAAATGACAATGGTGTGATGATACACATTATAGTTCGAATTCTGATTTGTGGGCAAATAGTAAATCAGGAGACCCATGTCACCAAAAAATTGAAATCGGAATTTAAAACATGTGTCTAGTGTATTGAATGGTACATTGTGTTTGCACAGTTATAAGTTGATTGAATTGCACATGAAACTAATGCAGTCTTGAATTCTAGCCTTTAATTTCCAAATCATCTGTCTCCCGAACCCTTGACCCCCCCTTTGACACTTTAGCGAAACTCTGAAGCACATTTAATCCCGGCTGGGAGTAGAATCAATAGAACTTTGAAAGTTATAACATTCTGAAAAAATACTTTTTTTGCACTTTGCACATTAATTGGTGAATCTTTTGGACACAGAAGTATTTAAAATGAAATTATATTCCAACAGCCTTGCGATGCAACAGGGACCCTATTTAAACAGGTTACATTTGCTTTGACAGGAATAGTAAAAAATGTATAACTTTTCTGCACGAAACATGCAAGTTATATCTCTGTTCAATCACAATATACATTTTTATACGAGAATTAGATGGCATAGGATTTTACAAAGTACATAGTTAGTATTCAAATGCATGTAATTGGTTTTGTGTATATGTTACTCGCTGTTGGATTTCTTAATACTTTGAAAGTATCTTGTTTATTTTTACTACTGTGACCTTGACCAATCACATGGGGTCTAGTTGTTTTAAAAAGTAGGTGGGTTTTATTCACTAATTACCAGCGAGCAAGGCGTCAGGGAACGCCGAAACACGTTTGGTTTGTGGCACAGCAATGCACTAATGAAATTATGAAACAATAAAAAATAGCTGCGGCTGCTGAACGTAAAACGAGTCCGTCTCTCTCAATTCTATGGAAGCGTGGTGAGAAAGGCTGCGTGGAGAGTGGAACCCGGATATATATATATATATATATATATATATATATATATATATATATATATATATATATATATATATATATATATATATATATATATATTCACTGAATAAACCATAGGTTTCGGGCACGTTATAGTTAGAAATTAGCATATATATATATATATGTATATGTATATATATTCAACGAATAAACCATAGGTTTCAGGCACGTTATAGTTAGAAATTAGCATTTAAAAAACCATTGAAATTCACTGAAAAAACCATAGGTTCAGGCATGTTATAGTTAGAAATTAGCATTTAATAAACCTTAGAAAATCACTGAAAAAACATAGGTTTCAGGGACTTTATAGTTAGTTGGACATTTCACACATACAAAACCATAGAAAATTTCCTGTTATAGTTAGTTTAACTAACTATAACTCGCTCCCCCGTAATGCATACTTGCATATTCAGGATAGCACAGGTTCCCAAATGACAGCCTCTGTTCAATCTGTTGCTGCTACGCTTTTCAAGCCATAAGCCCTTCCTTAGGCAGCTGTGTTGGAAATGCACCGAGCGGCACTGCAAAACGGGAATGCCCGGTTGAAAGTATGTATTCCCGCATGATTTTGTTTCCTCGAATAGGATTGCTTTATTGAAAAATGTGTCATGGCACCCTATTTAAGGATGATTGTTGTCGGACAACCAGTCCCAGAATTCTGTGATGGGTAATCAAGAAGCAGTAAACATAAATTATGGGAATTACTGGTGGTTGTTTTGCCATTCAATTTCCAACACAGCTGCCTAAGGAAGGGCTTATGGCTTGAAACATGTAGCTGCAATGGATTGAACAGAGGCTGTCTTTTATGTCAATGTGTGCCTGGGTATGTCGGTATTTGCATCGGTATATGCCTGGGTATGTCAATGCATGCATGAGTGTGTGCCTGGGTATGTCAATGTATACATATGTGTGTTTCTAGGTGTGTTAGTGTAGGCATCAGTATGTGCCTGAGTGTGTCAGTTTATGCATGAGTGTGTGCCTGTATATGCCAGTGTATGCATGAGAGTGTGCCTGGGTGTGTTTGTATATTCATTAGTCTGTGCCTGGGTGTCTTAGTGTTTGCATCAGTATGTGACTGGGTGTGTCAGTTTATTAATTATTTATTTGTTTAAAGTTTTATATAGTGCGAACATGACCCAGGTCCGTATCAGAGCTCTTTACATACAGTTTAGTTAGACAAAGGAAAACAGCTAGGGGAGAGCAATCATGGAAACAGTGGGACAATATACAACAGGGGCAAGATGAAATTGAGGTGGGCATAGGAAGCAGGATGGGTGAGAGTGACAAGTTGGGCAATATACATCAAGAGCAAACCAGACAAAATACTGTCACTTAGAGACAATAGGAGCACAGCATCAAGTTCAACGCATTGTTCATTAGAAAAGTTTGTTTACTAGAAGTGTTTTGACTTCCCTTTTCAAGGCAAGAGTAGAGGAAATCAGTCTTGTTTCCACTGGAAGGGAGTTCCAGATTCTCGGGGCAATGCCAGAGAATGTACAATTGTACGCTTTAAGCTTATTCAATTTCTTGTGCTTGACCAGCAGTGTGCCGGTGCTGCTTGTGGACCTGGAGCCACCCGAAAGTTCCAGCTTGTTTGTCAAGTAGAGTGGGGTGTTGAAGTGTAGTGCTCTATGGGTCACACAGGTGATCTTTAGTTGTATCATTGCTTCAAAGGGAAGCTAATTGAGCAAGTTAAGGGCCGGTGACATGTGGTTGGTCTTCTTAGAACCCGTGGTGAGTTTAGTAGCAGTATTTAGAGATGCTCTGATAGGTGCTAAACTGAGTTTTGGCAGACCTCAAAGAATCGCACTGCCATATTCTAGCCTGAAAATGACAAGGCTTGCACCGCCAATTTAAAGTAATCTTGGGGAAGGTAGAGTTTGAGTTTTCTTAGGATGCAGAGTTGGAAGTTCGCTCCTTTGGTCGAAGATCTGATGTGGTCTTGCATGTTTAGGTTTTTGTCTAGCAAAACTCCTGGTGATTTAGTGGAGTCAACGATGTGAGGTGTGTAGTTCAGGCTGGTGAGGTTACAGAGAAATTTCACCACAGTGGGGATTTGCCTAGAGGGTGCAATAAGGAGGAATTTCGTCTTGAGGGCGTTTAATTTGAGATGGTTGGAGGTTAGCCAGTTAAGGGTTTTGAGCAGGGTTCCGTTGACAAACTTGATGTCTTCGGGGGAGGAGATTTTCATGTAGAGTTGGGTGTCGTCCGCATACATGTGATATTGTATTTTGGAAGCTTTAATAATTACAGTCAGTGGTTCCAGGAAAAGGTTGAAGAGTGTGGGGGAGAGTGAGGGTCCTTGGTGGACACCAAGTGTGCAGGGACTCGGGTTGGAGAGAGACTGGTTGGATTTGACTCTTTGTGTTCTGTTGTTGAGGAAAGAGGCAAACCATTTAAGGACCATGCCTGAGAACCCCATCCCACGTTCAAAGAGGAAGAATAGATTCGAATGTTTAACAGTGTCAAATGCCGATGAGAGATTGAGCAGAATTAAAAGGCAGGTGTTACAATAAGATAAACACTGTATACTTATGAAGTCCAGTTTATTTCCATTGACACCACCAACTTGATGCTGCCAGTCTCTAGAGTCCTCAGTCTCCTAACTGTCTACATGCAGTCATTACCATGGAGTCAGGAACTTGGAGACAGAACATTTGACATGAAACATTCTAAGCTACAGCTAATGAATACAACACATCCCCTATACTAAAGGGAAATAAAATGCAAGTCAAGATTAAAAGAAAAATAAAACAACAATTAAAAAGAACAATAGCAATGAAATGAGGATAATAGGCATGACATGAAATTAGGATGCATTCAACACATAATCTTTAAAACGTGAAGGAACATGACGAGATCTCTGAGGAAATCTCTTGGAGAAATTCTCAGTAGATCTGGATAATCCATAGGCAAGAGAATTACGTTCAAAGCTAGGAGGAAATGTAGACACAACACCATCAAATCTGACCAACCTAGACATATTCCACTTGCAACCATTCTGCATGGTCACCACATTTTTGTGAAAAGAATCAATAATAAAAGGACCCATGTACTCAGTGATCCCTTTTTTATGCAATCTTGGTTTTTTAACTAAAATAATGTTACCAACATTCCAAAACTTGACTTTGAGAGAGTTCTTCAAATCATACCTTTCTTTATATTTTGTTTGATAAGTTTGAATCCTAGACTCTATTTCCTTCCTTTCCAAAGGAACAATGGCTTGAGAAGCTAACCACCCAGGATTCAGTTTGGAATGAGCTTGCCTCCCCCTTAATACTTGAAAAGGAGAACTCTTCATTATATAATTCATAGTAGTGCGATGGGCCCCCATGTATCACGTAAAACATCTTTTAGAGGAGACTTCGTTTCTAAAGCTCTCTGCACACAACCTTTAACAACACAGCTCATACGTTCTGCAAGGCCATTGGCCTGTGGAGAATAAAGAGCAGTTTTAAAATGAGTTATTCCGAGGTCATTTAAAAAAAATTCCATGTCTTTAGATGTGAATTGTACCCCATTATCTGTAATAAGGTACCTGGGAATACCATCACACGCAAACTCATCTTTAAGAAAATCCACAACAACCTTAATATTAATTGTATCGACACATCTGGTGGAAACCCATTTGGAAGTGTAGTCAACTAGAAAAATCACAAATCTTTCAGCAGGGGGCAACAATTCAAAAGGACCCATAAGATCCAAACCCAACTTTATCCAAGGTTCATTGGGAATTATGACTGGTGACAGGGGAGCAGAATTGACACTCTTGGATTTATCATTTGAAGAGCATTGAAGACAGTGTTTAACTACTTGCTCTACCTGATAGTCCATATTTGACCACCAATATCTTTCATGTTACCTTGATTTAGTGAGACTCCTTCCAAGGTGTCCCTCATGTGCCAAAAAATGTACTTGGATCTCAAATCAGATGGTGGTATTAACCTTTCTCCTCGTACCAAATCATCATGCAAAATAGTTAATTCATTTCTAACAGACCAGAAAGGAATTAGGTCAGAATCAATACCTTTGCTGTGTGAGGGCCAGCCCTTGATCACAAAATCTTTGACTAAGGGAAAAAGGGAATCATGAACTTTAGCATAAGTCCACTCTTCTTGACTGATTGCAGACTCTCTGAGCCAATTGACACTTGGTGATTCAAAATCATCAAAATCATCATGAACATCTAAAGGTAATCTTGACAAACAATCTGCTATTTGGTTTGATGATCCAGGAAGATATTCCACCTGAAAATTGAATTCTTCCATACCTTCGCTCCAACGTTTCAATCTTGGAGTTAACCTTTCACTATCCATGCAAGAAAATACATGAATGAGGGGTAGATAAACCAATCTTACAATAAAATCTTACAATGATCCAATCTTACAATAAAAGGAATACCCAAAGGTAAAATTTTAAATTTAAAATGCTTAAAAGGCTTAACATTGTTTGCTTAAAATGTTTTGTTAACAGTAAGACCTTTGTCAGATAGTCTTTGTAATACTTTGCCTAATGTGAAGTCATGGTCACAGTCATTGGTACCATAAATAAGAATATCATCCTGAAAGAATAGGATGTTCGGCATATCACCAAGAATCAACTTCATAATACGTTGAAAACACGCCACGGCTGACACCAAACCGAAAGGCATCCTGACAAATTGGAAAGCCCCCAGCGGTGTTACGAAAGACGTAAGGTGTTTGGAGTCATCATGAAGCAATACTTGGTGATACGCCGAAGACAGGTCTAATACAGAGAACATTTTTGCTCCATTTAACATAGTATTTGATTCAGCAATATTGGGAAGGGGTTGGCGATCCACCCATATCCATTTATTGAGACCCCTGTGTCAGATTCACCCCTATTAGGAAATGAACACACCGAGGCGGAGGCTCTGTTTACGTCTAGCTTTATTGCCTGACAGCCTCAGACTGCCTTACAGACTAGGAATACCGCTTCCTGTTACCTCACTTCCCTTTCCTTTTTCCTGCTCGCCTGTCCTGTCTCAAAGGTCAGGCGAGACGACGTGACATCTCCCCTGTTTCACAAAGTCTTGCTTCTGCTACATTTCCTCTACCAATCGTCGAGGTTTCCTGATGAGGCGATGGGGTCGTCTCTCTTGTTTCGGCGGTGAGCTCTGACGTCTTGTGGCTTCCACAGTTCTGGCTGGGCTGTGGATGTTTTGGTCACTGCTGTCACTGTGGTTGTGAGACTCGCTTGAGGTTTGGCTCGACGAGGTCCCTCGTCGGGAATTCTGGTTGCATTTCTTGAAGTGCGAGATGTTTCTTGTTATCTGTTTATGATCCGATTTGGCTGTAATCATGGTCCCTTTCCTTTGGACGACTTGGAAGGGGATGTCGAGGTATCGGCTATCTGCCTTGGCGCGCCGATCACTCCGGACAATCACCCAGTCTCCTTCTTGGATGTTAGTGTCTTTGGCATGTCTTCGTTGGTCAGCGTAGGTCTTCATTCTGTGTTTATTCCTGTGGTCTATCTCGACTAGCGTGTTGTGGTCGACAGTGACAGGCCGCTGTTGGGGCGCGGGATCTGCCATGGGAAGTCGAGTCCGTGGTGTCCTGCCTAACATCACAGTGGCTGGGCATTGATTGGTGGTGCTGTGCGGAGTGTTCCGATATGCTCGTAGCACTTCATTTAGTGTCTGTTGGACATCTCTGTGAGTTAATTCAGTCTGTTGAATCGCCCTTTTGAGTGTCCCCATGAACCGCTCCACCATGCCATTGGCTTGTGGCCATAGTGGGGTGATCTTTTTGTGTTTGAAGTTAAGATGTGCAGCAAAGTTTGCAAACTCATGTCCGTTGAAAGGTGGTCCGTTGTCTGTTTTTACTCGGAGTGGAATGCCCCATGCAGCAAAGGTTTCATCCAGTACTGGGATTACTGTCGTTGCTCGAGTTGATGGTATTAGCTGTGCAAAGGGGAACCGGGAGTACTCATCCATGATGACAATGATGTATTGTCCCGATTGCAGTGGTCCGAAAAAGTCAACTGCTACTTGCTGCCATACCCCTTCCGGGAGGTCTGACATTAGTAGTGGTGCTGGGGGTTCTTCTCGACTGACCACTTGGCAGGTCATACAGTCTTTCAGGGTTGTTTCTACCATGTGGTCAAGTGTGGGGAACCACACGCGTTCTCTTAAGGCTTTCTTGGTTGCGTTGATGCCTCGGTGTCCCTCATGTGCCAGATTGACGACTCCTTGGCGCAGGTTGAGGGGAATCACTATCCTTCCCCCCCTCAAAAGAAGGCCGTTGTCGCTGATGGAGAGTTCGTCACGCACTCGTTGAAATGTGGCCAAGTCCTGCCGCATGGAGTCGGAGTCCTGTGACGAGTGTTTCACGTCCCTCCAGGAGTTCGTGCGGATGCGAGCCATGACGGCTTGAATGAGCGGGTCAGACGTGGATGCTTCTTGAATTGCGGCGATGGGAACTGTGGGTGGACAGGCCGCATCGATGACGAAATGGAGATATTCATCAGCTACAGACAGGGCGTTCCGGGCTCCGGCCACGGGGTGGCGCGACATGAAATCAGCCGGGTTTTCAGCTTTGCCGGGTTTGTGTATGATCGTGAATATGTAGTCTTGCAAGCGTAGGCCCCACCGTTCGATACGGGGTGGCATCTTGGCGTTAGGATTGCCGAAGATGGTGATGAGGGCTTGGTGATCTGTGATGATTGTAAAGTGCTTGCCGTATACGAACAAGTGGAAATGTTCACAGGCCCACACTACAGCGAGGCTTTCTTTCTCCGGTTGAGAGTAGGCTTTTTCAGTGTCCGTGAGGCTGCGGCTTGCATAAGCGATGATGTGGCGTTGGTCTGAGTCATCCCGGTATTGGGCCAAGATGGCGCCTAGGCCCACTGGGCTGGCGTCGACTGTGATCTCTGTCTTTTTCTTGGTGTCGAAGTATGCCAGGTTCGTGGCGGACCCCACAGCTTGCTTGATGGTGTTGAAAGCTAGCTGGCATGGTTCAGTCCAGTCGAAGGATTGGCCCTGGCGAGTAAGTTCACGTAGGGGGTAGCTGATCGTGGCGTAGTCGCGAATATATCGCGCACAGTAGCTCGCCATGCCTAAGAAGGAGCGAAGGTCACTTACGTCTCGAGGTTTCGGGGTATCTGCAAGTGCTACTACCTTCTCTGGATCAGGTCGCATCCCCTCCTTGGAGAAGATATGGCCGTAAAATTTCAGGGTGTCTCTGTGAAATTCACATTTGCTGGCGTTGAGAGTCAGGTTTGCAGTCAGCAGGGCGTGACAGACTCTGTCCAGCGCTGTGTCATGTTCGGTTTGATCTTTTCCGAATACCAGTAAGTCATCGCTGTAATTAAAAGCATTGGGGATGCCTTGAATGACCCGTCTGATGGCTTCTTGGAAGATCTCGGCAGCCGAAGAGATGCCGAAGTTCAGACGTTTGTATCGGAACAAGCCTTGGTGCGTGGTGAATGTGGTGATGTATCTTGATTTTTCATTGAGCTCCAGTTGGTGATAGCCTTTGTTAAGGTCAAGTTTTGAAAAGACAGTGGCTCCGTTTAATTTCGTAATCATATCACTGATGTGTGGCCCAGGATGACGCTCCCGCTCGATGGCGGTGTTGGGTGCACGCATGTCAACACACAGGCGGACTTTATTGTCTTGTCCTGTCTTGGGGACTACCACAACCGGGGACACCCATGGAGTGGGTCCTGACGTGTGTTCGATAATGTCAGTCTGGAGTAGATCCTGTAATTCATCGTCCACAGCTTGTTGGAGGTGGAACGGTACCTTTCTATGGTGTTGAGCGATGGGCGTCACCTTTTCATTGATGTGGAGCTTTACTTTGAAGTGGTTTAGTCTTCCAAGGCCTTTAAAAAGGTTTGGGAACTTTGCTATAATGTCTGGAGCGTCTTCTGTCATGTAGAGGAGCTCTACTAGTTTGAGTCTTTCTGCCGTTGGTAGGCTGAGGAGGCAGTCCGCCACGTCCGGACCCTCTACCACATGGATATATGCGTCAACTGTCCGGTCTTTGAAAGTGAGGGTGGTGTGGAATCGACCTAGACACGGCAGGGGCTTACGTGACATCCAGGTAAAGATGCGGACAGCAGCAGGAGACAATTTGGGCTTTTGTTTCATGTTATAGTATTCCAGGGCGCAGATGTAATTTAATGATGCTCCTGAGTCCAGGACAAATTTCGCCGGATGATCGCCTATGAGGATGTCCAGTTTCGGGTATCGCTTTAGACGGTCCGGGTCAGATACCATGCAAATGTATTCATCGCTATCTTGAGATGTCGGGGAGCGCGATGAGGAAGACCCACCGGATGTGTCTCTGCGTGATCGATAGGATTCGGATGCGTGATGCCTGGTCCGATGGAGGCTCTCGGAGCGGCTTCTGGATTGGCCAGAGTAGGCAGACCGGGCACTGGAGTTAGATGAGCTGGAGGATCGGCTGTCTCTTCCTTTGATAGCTCTGGCATGATGACGGGTGTCACGATGGTGAGCGTCGCGGCCTCTGGTCGATGATGTGTGGGGTGACCGCTTGGCTTGGCACGCCACTTCGAAATGATTGTCTCGCCCGCAGCGATGACACCGCTGGCCAATTGCTGGGCACTGTCCTGAGTGTGGGTAATCTTGACCACATCGGTAGCAGGTGGGCGCAGACTTGGCCGATGTGGAGTGACGCGAGCTTCCTTTGGATGATGCCTTTCGGGAAGAATGAGATTTGTGAGATTTGTGAGAGCTCGACATGGGCCTGGATGATTTGGATGTTCGGTGTGACTGAACGCGTAGTGCGTGGTGATCTTTGTGGTCGGATTTCTGCGTGCCCATTCGCTTGGCATAGTCTTCTGCCTGATCGTTTATCCTGGTCAGCTCTTCAATTTCCTCCAACGAGTGCGGTTTCTTGAGCAGTCGTCGACGGAGGGTTTCGGAGTAGCATCCACTGATGATGCGGAGTCTCAGGGCATCTTCAGTATTGAAGTTGTCGAAGTCGCAATATTGGGCTAGCCTCCTGATGCGCATGATGAAATCACTCATGCATTCGTCTTTGTCTTGTGCGGCTAGATGAAAGGTGTGCCGTTCATAGTCCACATTGCGTTTGTGAAGGAATCGTCTGTCAAGAGCAAGTTTTACTTCATCATAGGTGGCGGTTGCTATATTTGGTAGTTCTTTGATGATTTGTGCAATGTCTGGACCAACGAGGTTTCTTAGGGCTACTATTTTTTGTTTTGAGTCTTCCACGCGGGACCCTATCATGTAGTCCTCGAAGTCTTCACTCCACCGCTTCCACGTGGGGCCCATGCTGTTGCCTGGTGTTAGAGGTAGGGGCAGCGGTTGGCGCATGAAGGACGCTCCAATGGGGTTGTTGGCCATGGTTGATGCGTCGCCTGGAGTATGCGGGGTGGACGAAGAACTCCCTGGATTTGGTTGTGGGGCTGCGGTGGCTGCTTGCGTTGGGCTCGTGTTGCTGGATGAGCTATCAGGAGGTATGTCGGACATCTGTACTGTCCCCTCGGAGGAATGAGAGCTTGCCTGGATGTGCAGTGATTGCAGTCTCTTTGGGGAATTTCCAGGGTCTTCTGTGGCTCTGTGCGCACTTTGTATTTTAATTTGCACGTGTTACACGTTAATTGTAGATTTTGAGAGCATCCAAGCTTTTATTCATGAGTATTTTGGGTTTTCGCGCTCTTTTCCGACTAGGATGTGCTGTTTAATGCATGGCGCCTGACCTTAAGATGGCCGCCATCATTCAGACGTGTGCTATGTAAGGCGCCGGCGCCTGACTTCAAAATGGCCGCCGCGCGGGACGTCTCGCGTCTTACTTGAGTGTCGAGGATCTTGCTGAAGGTCTTGTCTTCCTTCGGGTTCGGCGTCGCTGAGAGCTGCTGGGTGAGACTCACCCTCCGTTCCTAACTGCGGATGCAGGCAGCTTCTTCCTCGCGTCAGGATCCTCAGGTTGGTCAAGTCGGGTTTGCGCTCAGATCGGGATCACGTGGGGCAGCGCTCTAGCATATGCGCTCCCCTTCCTTCGTTGGTGGCTCACGCTTCAGCAGGCAAGGCAGGACTTGCTGGGGGCCACTCCGTGGACGTGTCGATCTGCGCCTCTGGCGTTATATCGATGTTGGCAGCGCCGGCGTCAGTTTGAATTTTCGCGCTCTTCGCGTTACCGGCAAGGCAGGCTGCTGGGCTCGGTGGTCGGCCGCTCTGTTCGGCTGGGTGATGGTAAGGTTGGTGGGTGTTAAGGGCATCCCACCCTCGTCGCCATTTGTCAGATTCACCCCTATTAGGAAATGAACACACCGAGGCGGAGGCTCTGTTTACGTCTAGCTTTATTGCCTGACAGCCTCAGACTGCCTTACAGACTAGGAATACCGCTTCCTGTTACCTCACTTCCCTTTCCTTTTTCCTGCTCGCCTGTCCTGTCTCAAAGGTCAGGCGAGACGACGTGACACCCTGAGGTCCACACACATCCTAATGTTCTTCCCACCATCCTTGGAAGCCAAATCCACCGGAGCCAACCACTCTGATGACTCAATCTCTTCAATTACATTCAGGCTAATCAGTCTGTCAAGTTCAGCTTTAAATGGAGCCATTTTCATATTAGGAACTTTTTTGACTTTGTACACACAGGGCAAAGCATTTTTCTTAAGGATGATGCAATGCTCAAAGTCTTTTAACAATCCAAGCTTACCCGAAAACACTTGAGGAATCTCCTCAAAGAACTTGTTGGAGCTTGAATTTTAGTCAATTAACATTACTTGGTCCGAAGGCTTAAGGGCATTGGGATTAAGAATTATTCCCAAATCCCTTTGGTCCCTCCATCCCAAAAGGTTGTCACCTCAATGTGCCACATATATCTTACCAATAGTTTCTCTGCCATTAAAGTTTATCCTCATGACTGTGTACCCCAATACATCAATACGTGCTCCTCCATAACTGATCGGATTAATATCAGGAGAGAGTAGTTGGATGTCAGTTTTGTTCCACACCTCAGTACCAACCATGGTGAAAAGAGATCCAGAATCCGCCAAGACAACAAAAAATGTATCACCAATTTGAATATCATATTCCAGCATGAAGATAGGCTCAGCATCTATAATCCCATCATTCCTTACACTGGACACAGTCATTCTTGGGTTTATGGATAACTCGTCCATATTCTCAATACTATGCCTCTTGTTGCCAGATTTACAGACTCTGGCATAATGACCCTTCATACCTCTTTTAAGACAAGTAGCAAATTTAGCATAACAGTTGGGAAAACTGGAGGAATGGTTGGTACATCCACATCTATTGCTTTTAACTTTACCTCGTTCAAAATGAAATTTTGTTTTGGGATTAGGAGTTATTTTACATACAGTGTCACCAACATTTTGTTGGACATTAGTGGTGGAAATCTCATGAATATTACTTGGTGTTAAGATACTGTCGGTGGTAGGTTTATGCTCTATCATTTCTTTCACCCATCCAGAAGTGTTTTCAACCCCTTCAACTATAGAGATGGCTTCTTTTAAAGATGGATTTTTAGATAGGAGCTTTTCCTGAACTCTAGGACTATTGGTACATCATACAAGTTGATCACGAATTAATGACATGGTTAATTCTCCAAATTCGCCAGTTCTAGCTAAAGTCTTTAAAGATGCTGGGGCAGATTTACAATTACTGACGCATCCCTGCATACCGGCAGGGATGCGCCAGTAATTGTGCGCCGCAGCTCCGCCACGCTTGATGCACTGCATTTACAATGTGGCGCACCATGGGGCAAAAACGGCACAGATGCGTTACGCATCTGTGACGTAAAAGCGGTGCATTGCTGGAGTTCCGTCGCAAGCGCGACGCAGCTCCAGCAATGATCAGGGGGGCCCTATGTGCACAATGCTGCGTCAATCCTTACGCCTGCTTCAAGCAGGTGCAGGGTTTTGATGCAGCATGGGCCCAAAAGTGACTCCGTGAAATCTTGTAGATTTCACTCAGCCACTTTTGGGAGGCGTTCCTGCACCAGAGCCCCTCCCCCTGTGATGGTACGCCTCTTCTGGCGCAGGGCTTTACAACGTGACGCATCTGAGAGATGCGCCACGTTGTAAATACCCCGCACCATGGCGCATTTTCTGCGCCACCGCTGCGTCACAAAAGTGACGCAACGGCACCATAAAAGCGGCGCAAGGGGCTTGTAAATCTGCCCCGCTATGTACTATCGAACCCTTTCAGTGGGTTCTTGAACCCTCATGAAAAATTTGTGTCGTTCTAAAACTACATTCATGCGAGGACCAAAATAATTCTCTAGCATTTTCATGGACATTTCAAAAACCTCAGCAGGTTGTCCAGAACCCTCATCAATATGTAATTCATCAATGCTATCATATATGTTGCGACCTTCGACACCTAAATTGTGGAGAAGAATCGCTTGCTTCATAAATGCAGAAAATCTTTCTGCACCTATAGCCACTAAGTATGAATCAAAAAGGTTCTTCCAGTGTTTTCATGGGAGCAGGGGTTCACCTTTCTCACATAAGAAAGCAGGAGACTGGCTCATAGAAGTGGAGGACATGGTGGTGGAATAAGGTAAGGTAAAACTGGTTAGAAAGAAAGCAAGATTAATAATGTTAACTGTCTAACTCTAAGCAAAGATGGGTACTGTTAATTAAATACAGTGGACTTGAAATCCATAAGTTTATTCAATTAGTTCCATGTTAAAGTGTATACTTTACACCATAATCTGCATAGAAGTGCAGCAGAAACAGTCTAGGTTTAAACAGGTGTTATACACTTGTTAAAGGCCAAAACTCTGAAAATCTTTTGTGTGCGATGAATTTGTGAGGCAATCCACAATAGAAATTAGTTTGTTTGTGGCGTTGTTATGGAAACACTAAACAAAATGGCAGCACGTCTGCATCAGTGTCAAGACGTTAGCGTCAGCATCAAGAAGTCAGCGTCAGTGTTGTTTACATTGTATCAAGAACGTCGAAAGCTCTTCGACGAGTGAGGTGGACAGCAGCGGATCATGCACAAGAAGAAACACGCGCTGGAGCGCGCTGGAGCGCGCTGGAGCTCGCTCGAGCTTAGACCGTTCAAAGATAAACATCAACATTGAAAGGATGCCGTATGCGAGATCCGTGCTAGGAATGTCAATAAACAGCATTTTCAAAGGAAGTTCTGTAGCACACATTCAAAGTATGCCATTATGTTGTATCCAAGGAATCACAGGAGAAGAAGGTAAACTTAGGAATTAAGTTTAATTAAGAGTTTCAAGTACAGCATTAGATCCATCAGAGTGCACATCCAACAAGCTCCAGTCTTCAACTGAAGAACAGGAGCAGAACATTCCACAATAACCTAGCAACCAGATGCTAGGATGCCAAACATAGGAAAAGCATTAGCAATGAAGGAACATAGAAGGAACATAGGATATAACACACCTCCTTTCCCACAATAAACAAAACAAATTAAAATAAAGAGATAAAACAAAAATGAACAACAATTTGTAATTGGACAACCAATTAGGTAATGTAATCATTCAAGTATTTCGGTATAAACTTGACTCTGGATGATTTTAAACAGGAAGCAGAGACCTCAGAAGGGCCTGAAACAACTTCGCTCTTGTCTAGAGAAGTCGAGTTATTATCATCAGAACTGGTCAAAGCAGAGGATTGAAGGGAATCTTCCTCATGAATATTAGGATTGTCAAAGAATGATAGAGCCCCATCAGACACATTGGAACTACATGAAGGAAGATTACATGGAGAGAAAGTGACAGGATCAACCACATTGGGAATACCGTTTGAATCCGAAACATCAACAGAAGCAACGTCTGACCCCTTCACTTTTGAAACGGCCCTTTTACTCCACCATTTACCACCAGTAACTTTAACAGCATGTTTGCCGATTTGAACAATAGACGTCTCTGGATAAAACTTTGAGCCTTTGGCCTTACAAGGTCTTCGGATTCTAACCTTGTCACCAATGCTTAAAGAAATTTCTTTTACATGTTTATTCAGATCATATCTGACTTTGGACTTAAGCTGAGCAGAAGCAACCTTATCTTTGACAATATCCAGATCAACCACATCTTTACCTTGAGATGTTTTGCTAACAACCCAACCAGGGGATAACTCATTAAAGGATTGTCTCCCTCTTAATAAGAGGAAAGGTGTTACCCCAGTGGTAGAGTGTGGTGTGTTGTTGTACGACCAAACTCTGTCGTAGACAACGTCCTGAACACAAAGGTTAGAAGAAATAGCTAGTTGGACTGCGTCCTTCAGGACACGATTCGCTCTCTCCACTAAGCCGTTGCCCTGTGGGGAGTACAAAGCAGTGGTAAGGTGTTTAATGGCAAAGTTATCCAAAAAACTATTCATTTCATAAGATACAAATTGTACCCCATTGTCCGAAACTAAGAACTTGGGAATTCCTTCGGACTGGAAAAGTTTCTTAAGACATTTTATGACATTATGAGTATTAGGTTCTTTTAAAAACTCACAGGCAACCCACTTGGAGTGATAATCTACAATGGTGAGTATAAATCTGAAGCCCTGGTTTAAACCACCAATGGGCCCTAGAAAATCCATACCTAATTTCTCCCATGGACTGTCAGGGAAAGTAACAGGACACAAGGGTTTGTTAACAGTCCGCAATGATTTCTCTGCATGTGAACACTCACTACAACCATTCAAGAAGGTGTCCACGCAGATGTCCATCCCTGGCCACCAATAGTGAAGTCTCAATCTTTTTTTTGTACTTGTAATCCCTCCATGACCTTTATGAGCAATCTCAATAATCTTGTCTCGAATGGAAACAGGAGGAATGAGGGAGACACCTCTCAAAAGGAAATCACCCTCCAAACTTAATTCATCTCTAACCTTGGAAAAAGGAAGAAGATCCTTATCAATAAGATTTTCTCTAGGCCAACCTTCAGCAATATATTTTTTAAGCGTAAGAAAAGAAGAATCTTGCAAAGATTCTTTAATCCAATCGGATTCAGAAACCACATCCTTTGCTAAGATTAGTCCATCCAAAAGATTAACTACTACTTCTTTGTCATCAAGGACAGGAGAAAACTTCAATTCACTTGAAGGACACCTGGACAAAAAATCTGCAGTGAAGTTCTTTCCACCAGGGATATGTCTCATGACAAAATTGAAGTCATAAAGTTTTGAAAGAAGACGACTCAATCTAGGGCTAGCATTCCTTAAGCCTTTGTCATTCCAAATAAAAATCAATGGCTTGTGATCTGAAATTAATACAAACTCACGGCCCCAAACATATGTGGAAAAATGTCTAACTCCCCAAACACAAGCTAAAGCTTCTTTTTCGATGGTACTATAATTTCTTTCAGAAGGGGAGAGTTGACGGGAAGCAAAGGCAACAACATTTTCAGTCCCACCATCAGCTTGACTGAGAACAGCATCTAGACCGGTATTACTAGCATCCACTGTAATGAATGAGAGAGAGTCCCCATCAAACGGTTTGAGAGCTGGGGCACGTATGATCAAATCTTTTAAGGATTCAAAAGCCACTCTATGTACTTCATCCCACACGAATTTAACATTATTCCTAGTAAGTGACCTCAAAGGTTCACTAACATGAGCAAAATTCTGTACAAATCTGGAATAAAATTCACTCAAACCCAAAAATGATCTTAATTGATCTTTGTTTATGGGTTGAGCGCAATCACGAATGCCTTGTAAAAGATCATGTTTAGGAGCGATGCCTTTGTGAGAGATGGTATGACCAAGGTATTCAACCTCACTAAGGAGAAATTTGCATTTCTGTTTTTTAACAGTCATGCCATGGTCACTTAAAATACCAATAACTTGATCAAGTTTGATAAGATGTTCCTCCACAGTGTTAGTAGAGATCAAAATGTCATCTTGGTAGGCCAAGACATCACGAACTTCTCCAAATAACTGAAACATTAGTTTCTGAAAAACTGAGGCCGCTGAAGCAAGACCAAAAGGTAACCTCAGATATCTAAACAAACCAAAAGGAGTGTTGAAAGCAGTTAAGTCTTTAGATTCTTCACACAACTCTATCTGATGATAGGCTGCTCGTAAGTCTATGGTAGAGAAAACCTTTGTACCTCTAAGCTGAGCCAACATATCTTGAATACGGGGAAGAGGAAAACAATCTACCTGAATATTTTTGTTTAAAGCTCTTAAGTCTACACATAGCCTGAGTTCATCACAGTTCTTCTTAAGTGCGACTACAATTGGAGAAACCCACAACGAAGAGTCAATGTTTTCAATGACTCCCTCTTTGCTCAGTTGTTGAAGATGAGCCTTGAGTCTTTCCATGATGCTTAGAGGGACATGTCTTACCTTATGAATTACTGGAACAGCATCAGGTTTCAAAATAATTTTATGTTCATAGCCTTTAACTGATCCAAGATTGTCAGAAAAAACATTGTTGTATTTATTTATGATACTTTCTAAAGAAAGTTCTTCAGTAACTAGAGCATTAATATTGAAGGAACGGTCTAAAGAAATAGGATTTCTGGTACCAGGTCTTAACACTAAAGGGAATTTACCTTGATCTCTCCAACCCAAGACATTATAACCTTTTTTTGAAACGTAGATTTTGGCCTGAATAGAACGGTCTTCAAAGGTTAAACTGTCATTAAAGAAACCCAATAAATCAATGACTTTGCCATTAAATGCAACTGTACGTATATCGGGAGGTAGGAGTGAATTTGCGTCCCAATGTTTAAGAAACAGGAAATCCGCAATGATGGTAATGGGGGATCCTGAATCTACAGTGACCTTAACAAGAATCTGACCAATTTTAAGATCACATATTGGATCATAAATAGATGGATCTTCATGATCATCTATCATGTCTACAGACAACAATATTTTCTTTACAATCTGTTCTTCACATGTATTAAGATTATCAGAATCCGAGACCTCAAGGTACATTGTCTTGGATTTAAACTTGCAGACTGTAGCAAAATGACCAATCTTTTTACAGTTCGTACATTGTTTTTTTAAGGCAGGACAAGAAGTTGAATTAGCAAGGTGTAATTTTGATCCACATCTGTAACAAGTGGGAGGTTTATCAGACTTCTTCCATTCGAGTTTTGGAGGTTGACTACGTTGAGAATTTTTTGAGGAAGTGGATTTTACTAAATCTACATGTGTAGATTTATTATTGCCTAACTCTTTGGAAGCAAAAGCAGATCTTTCTATACCTCTAGCTAATTCCAAAGTTTCTTGCAAAGAGGGGTTACGACAACACAAAATCCTTTCCTGAACTTTGTTATTAAAGCAATTTACAACAATTTGATCCCTGAGATACTGATCAATAGGGCCTTCAAATTCACAAGTTGCAGCCAAAATTCTCAACTCAGCTAAAAATATATCAATTTTCTCATACTCCCTTTGTTTGCGTGTGTAAAATCTATGTCTTTCGACAATTACGCTTGGTTCATCCTTAAAGTATTTTTCTAGACGAGCAATAGCCTCAGTGTACTCATTCCAGTCATCTGAGGGAGGTCTAGTAACAGGAGGTTGGTGATCAAAGATTCTTTGACCCTCAGCACCCAAAGCACTATATAACATTGCATTTTTCCTAGCAGCAGGAAATTTCACGGCATCAATGGCAATTATATAGCTATTAAAGGCTTTAAACCAGTGGGACCATTTAATTTTAGGTGTACCTGGTTCTGGAAGAAATGAAGAAGGAAGAACTGCAGTCTGTTGAGCCATTCTGCATTAATAAAATTACAGGATTAAAATCACACTTGATACAACATATAAATATATCAACTGTAATAAAATATAGAATTAACAATGTTAACTGTGAGTATCAATATAAATAACGCACGTTGAAGTCAATCTGTAATGTAAAAATCAAATATCAGCTGTGTGTATCAGCGAAGATAATCTGTACATTGAAGTCAATCTATAATGTTAGCTGAAAATACACGTTGCAACAGTCTATAATCAGCTATATATATATCAGCGTAGAAGAAAATGAAGGATACACCTTGTAGCAAGTATTTGATGTCAGCTGTGTGTATCAGCGTAGTTAATACACGTTGTGGTAAATGAGCAAAATCAGCTGCGTGTATCAGCGTAGAAGAAGGTGTACGTAGAGTAAATTATGTAGAGACAGCTGTGTGTGTCAGCGTGGCAAACACACGAGTTTGATTCTGAATAAAATTTTGACAACACACGTTGTATTAAATATGCAGGAGCAGCTGTGTGTGTCAGCGTAGGAAACACACAAGTGAAATAAATGGTGGTTTCGGAAAACAAGTAGAATGAGTGCACATCCAACAAGTGAACACACGTTGTGGAAGAAAAAACGAAGAGTAATGAAAGCTGTGTGTGTCAGCGTTGTTGACACACGTTGCAAATGAGCAGAAACTAATGTGAACACTCAGTCTTATGGCTGAGTGTATCAGCGTAGAAAATAAACAAGTAAATTACCTCGTATGAAGAGGAAACGTCGAGACTCGTAACGACAATTTTGTGTATGTTGTCGCTAAGCAACCAAAATGGCCGCTACGCTGTGCGTGAAGACGTATCCAGACGTCAATCGGTGGTGACGTACTTTGTTGTCAAAAGCAGATGGAAGCCGAAGACGAAAATGCAGCGCGTGTTGCCGTTCTCGTGTTGGTCAAACCGCCAGTAAGGTGAGAATGGCGATTTTTTGAACGGGAGAAAGTTCTAAGCAGGTAGAGACAAATGTAGAGATTGATTAAGTGTCAGAATGGAAAACGAAAAAACGGGGAAAATGAACGGTGAAATTTTCAAGAGTCACCGAGGTAAATGTGAAAATAAGTAACAAGGGTCTGCCGCAGGTGCAATCAAGGCACAATCAAACAAACAGCCGCTGAAAGTTGGCGAAGGAAACAGGCACATATGAATTAAGAGCAACTGAAAGATAGTGAATAAAATAGTACTTTGAGATGAGCAACTGGCGCAGGTGCAATCAGAGCACAGTAAGAAATAATAATCAGGCGCAGGTGCAATCAGATCACGTAGTAGAGCAAGCAGTGTTCTTTCTGGTGTAATTAAGGCACAGTGAGAAGTTAGATTTAAAGCCAGGAGAAAGTGACAGCTGAAAAGTAGGCAGAATTAATGAGCAGCCGCTGGTGCAATCAAATCACATAATATAAGAAGTATCTTACTTTAATATGAAGTCAAGGTAGTTGAGTCTTACAGGAGTCCAATTTTGAAGCAGGTTGATGGGAGACTTGAAACTTGTAGAAAAGCAAGGATTCAAAAATCAGGGATGAGCATCTGAAGTCTGATGAGATCTTGAAAAAATTAAATTTGGGCGTAGGTTCGTAGGTAATGCTGACTTGACCACCTCGTCGCCAATTTATGTTGTATCCAAGGAATCACAGGAGAAGAAGGTAAACTTAGGAATTAAGTTTAATTAAGAGTTTCAAGTACAGCATTAGATCCATCAGAGTGCACATCCAACAAGCTCCAGTCTTCAACTGAAGAACAGGAGCAGAACATTCCACAATAACCTAGCAACCAGATGCTAGGATGCCAAACATAGGAAAAGCATTAGCAATGAAGGAACATAGAAGGAACATAGGATATAACACATTCACTAAATCCTTGCTTGCAACGTCATGTAAACAACATTTCCATAGTAATTTTCATAGCGCAAATCCAGGCTAAAGACGAAATGTGAAATCAGGCACAGTGCCAAGTCAGACGAAATTATTCACAGTTAGCAAATTCCAAAATCCAGTCCGTCATTCAATGAATCCAATGAGAGTTGTATTCAAGAAAAGAGGATACTGGTTTGGCAGCACAGCTTTATCCAGATAAGAATTTGTGGGTTCACGGGGGAATTGGGGGTGAATCTGCTTGTCCCCCACAAGCTTCCCATCGATGCCCATGTTAAAATAAGATAAACACTGTATACTTATGAAGTCCAGTTTATTTCCTTTGACACCACCAACTTGATGCTGCCAGTCTCTCCAGTCCTCAGTCTCCTAACTGCCTACATGCAGTCATTACCATGGAGACAGGAACTTGGAGAGACAGAACATTAGACATGAAACATTCTAAGCTACAGCTAATTAATATAACAGCAGGCTTCATTTTGGTCAAGTAAAGTGAGAACGTCCTCCACAATGTGATTGATGGCCATTTCAGTGCTGTGGCCAATGCGGAAGCCCGATTGGCATAGGTTGAGAAGCTGGAGTTTCTCAATGTATTTGCAAAGGTTTAGCCAGGGTGGGTATGTTTGTGATTGGCGGTAGGTGTTCTGGTCAGCAGGGTCAGTCGAGGGTTTTTTGAGAATAGGGAGCACTAGGCTTGCCTTCAAGCAGTCCGGGATCTCACTTTGAAGAAGTGAGGCGTTGATGATTTTGGACCAGAGTGGTGCTATCATTTCTTTATAGAAGTTAGGGAGTAGGAAGGCATTAAAGTGATTTGAGGGTTTAAGGGTAGAGATAATGTTGAGGATGGTATTATCATTGAGGGGAGTGAAATGACTCCATGACGCATTGTTTTTGAGCGAGATACCCTGAGGCGAGGGCAGGGTTGTGGAGACAGAGGAGTCAGGAGAGGGCGAGAGAGTGCAGCAGACCTTAAATCTGATTCGATTTAATTCATTTGTCGAGGATGAATTCAGCCACTGCATCACAGTTTGGTTGCGGGCGAGCGGGGTGCTGAGATTAGGTAGAGGTGCTGTTGGATTGTGATTTAATGAGCTCAAAAAGTCATTTTGGGCAAATTTTGACTTTGTTAAGTTGGTATTTGAGGAAGTTGGCTTTCACTGATCTAATGAGTTTTTTGTATCTACTTCTGTGGGATCTTAGAGTTTTTAGAAGATCCGTGGAGAGAGTGGATCTCCACTTGCGTTTAGCTAGTCTAAGACTGCATCTGTCCACATTTAGTCTGTTTTTGAACCACGGTTTGGAGTTTTTTGTGGGAATTCCTTTTAGTTGAACAGGGGGGTCGTATCATTCATAGCAGATAGCATGCTGTTGTTATAGTGGTCGGTAAGATTGCGTACGACAATCATGTTAGAAGGCAGCGGAAGGGAGAGATTGCATTGCTCTATGAGCTCATTAACGCTTGTGTTATGGAGCGGTCTTTTCCAGTGTTTTAGTTTCAGTGGTTGAGTAGTTTTGTGGTTCCAACTTTCAGGTATCACGAAGTTGATAAAAATGATGGTCAGACCAGTCACAGGGGAGAATGGATTCAAGATAAATGGAGTTGGGGTTGGAGATGATGAGATCCAGTGTCAAGCCTAAGTTGTGAGTGGGGCTGTCGCAGAATTGGGTCAGAGATAGGTCGGTTAGGAAGTTTTTGAGGGTTGTAACCGTCTGATCGTGCCGGTCATTCCAGTGGAGATTGAAGTCACCAAGGAAGATCTGGGGGTTGTGTTGACCCAGATTGGAGGAGATGGTTTCCATAACTTGTTTGATTAGATAGAGGTTATCACCTGGGGGGTGATAGAAGATGTGAAGGGTGCTTAAGAGTCTGTGTGTGCTAGTGATATCTACTCATAGGTATTCACAGGAGGAGAGATTAGCTGAAGGGGACTGTTTTGCTGTGAGAGAGTTGCAGAAGATACAGGCTATGCCACCACCCAATTTCTTAACTCGGTTGAGTCTGACAATGTTGTGACTAGGAGGGACTAATAAGTCAAGGATAGGGCCAGAGGAGTCATTGAGCCAAGTTTCTGTGAGGATAAGGAGGTCCAGATCTTGGGCAAGGATGAGATCGGCATGGTCTGTGGCATGTTACACCGCTGATCTACAGTTAAGTAACATCCTTTCAGGTGTGATTTATGCAGGGTGTTTGTGGGCATGGAATGTGTAGTGGGGATCTGCAAGAGATTATTAATGTTTATGGAATTGGCATTAAGTCTGGGCGCTCTATAGGGTTGGGCGAGATTGTTTGAATGAGATCTGCATTACCATGTTTAGGGAGTGTCGAGTTAGGTGCAATTAGTGGTGCCTGAGATGGCCGAAGGAGGAGAGTCCTACTCAAGAAGGAGGGAGACAATATCAGCTTCTGAGTATGGAGAGGTCTACTCTAGGCAGAGTGAGAGCGTATCAGGTTTTGAATATGGATCTAAGGATCTGGCAGGTCTAGACGGGGGTTAGGGTAGGGAGTGGTGTTCGACTTTTGGGCAGTAGGTTTCATATGTGGGATCTCAAGTGTTGGTATGGTGGAAGAGAGATGGGGGATCACAAGTGTGGACATGTTGGGAGAGAGATCAAGGGCTAGCTCTTTGGTGGCCTGAATGAGTTTAAGGATGATAGTTTTGAGAGTTAGAAGTTCCAGGTTTATTTTCTTGAGTTTAGAAGCAGGATCAGAGTTTGGATTATGGGTCACGTGGAGGGGAGGAGGAGGGTTGGTCAATGGGGAGGGCTGAGGGGAGATCAAGGCAGGTAAACTGGAGGGGTAGTGGAAGTCCACTAATGGAGAGTTCCCTCTCCGAAGTACTGGCGGGCGAGGCGAGTGGGTGATGTAAGGGAGGTTAAAAGAAGGGAGGTTGAATGAGTTCCTGTTGGAAAGTGGGCAAGCCCGCTGTCTAGTGAGTTAGTTATGTAGGCGAGGGCTAGTGGGAGAGGGGTGGGGGAAGTGTTGTTGTAAATAAAACAGCGATAATGTTAAGCATTCGCTGAAGACATGTTATTGTGTCTTCGTTATAGTTTTCCCGCTCACACTTGGAAGTACGGCCGGACTCCATTTTGTTTTCCGGCATCCATCTTGTGGGCTACGTTCTGCCATGTGCTCGCCACGAGGCAAGTCCTACTTCACTGACCGTCACCCCTGGAGTTTGCCCAGCAACAGGCTATAAATAGTTCCAGCTTATTTAGCGCATGCCCAGGACGTGTAACATCTTTTTCTGCTTAGGGAGGATTGGAATGTGCATTCAAGGGGTTCTATGAACCGTTAACTCCACCCATGTATCGATCATGTTTGAGAAATTACCTTATATGGTTGTAAATCATACTTTTGAGCTGTAACCGCCCACTTATGAGCCCCTTCTTTGTGTATAAAAGGGGACCGTGTGTCTGAGTTCTTTGTGCTACCTTGTACAATACTGTAGAGTGTTGTGTGGGCTGTAGTACCACCTTTAAAGGTTTACTAAACTATGTTTTTGTATTTCCAGTTTCCGTGCCAATTTCTTATGTAGTCTGAGGACTTATCGTACAGAAGGGCGAACCCTTTTTGCACTCGCAGGCCTTGCTGAGGCCTGAACTCATCAGTGTTTGGAGAGGTGGACGGAGTGAGGGATAAGAAGTGCACCGTCATTATTGGCCAAAGTCTGGTCAGGTCGTGGCATGGTGGGTGAGTTAGGGGAGCCTGGTGTTGGAGGAGCTTTGGTCCAGTGTGTGCAGTATTCAGGCTGTGGTCTGTTAAAGAGGGATCCGGGGCCTCCTGAGATGGGGTAAGGGAAAGTTCCTAACTGGATTGAGTAGGGGTGTCGCTAGGGACCAGAGATCTTTTAAAGAGTGAAACCTGTCATCAAAGGTTGCGATCGGTGAGTATAATCGCATTGTTGTATATGGATATAGTGGCATTTGCTCTAAAAGTGGGAGACTTAGTGACCAAAAGTCACAGACCATGCAGGAATTTATTGGTTGAAGTGATTCTGAGTAGGGAGTGGAACTTAAATCTCCACTGTGCTCTTCTTTTAGAGTAGAAGATCAGGTCACTCGTAATAGTACCTTTTTTGGGCAGAGGTAGGGGTCAGAGATAAGGGTTTCTGGCCTGTAAGAAAAATAGCTGAGGTTACTTTCCTAAGGCACTCACACAGGTCATGAGATGAATTGTGCCTATCTGGCACAATATTTGCTGTGTTGTGTCATATCAATTCCTGAAAATTCCCATCTACAATGATTTCGTGTTCATCCCCACCATCGCCAGGCAGGAATGGAAAGAGTTGATTAGAGCAACAGGGCCTCTGTGTGGCTTAGAGCTGCAGGGTACCGGGAGAGCCTTCTGCCTTTCGGGGCTAGCTTTGGAGGGAGGGGTGTGCGGATCCGGTGATGTGTGGTAAGCGTGCTTGGAGTAGAAACTGGGCCAGTGTTGAGGATCTCTTGATGTAAGGGGCCTCAGTCGGAGCTACGAGCAGAGCTCAGCGCGCATCGTGGAGCCCACCTCGGATCCGATGTGGCGGCTGTTAGAGCTTGCAGCGGTTGGAGACCGCAAAATGGGTGCCAGGCAGAGGAGAGAGTACCCTGGCGATTGTGGACAGGGGGCAACACCTAAGAAGGGTAGCTCCCACATACCACGACTCAGTGGCATGGTGGTCTCCGGCATAGCCAGGTTACCAAAGATGAGGCGAGGTGGGAGTGGCCCATCACCGTAGAGCCCCAGGGCCGACCACATAAGGCGCCAGTCGATGAGGGCATCGCTGGGTTCAAATCGCTACAAGGGGCCTAACCTTGAGGGAGGCAGCAGGCCAGGCTGGGAAGGTAATGGGTCTTTGTGGTTGGAAGGATCTTGCTAGGCTTCAGCACCACTAGGAGGTCCGTTGTAAGGTGGAGCCCAGCAGCTCATCCGGTTGCAGCTTCTCGGACTGACCTCGGAGGGCGACAGGCATTGAAGGCCTGTCAGGGCTTATTCCTTTGCCAGAGGCCCATGATGTAGAAGGCTGCATGCCAGACTGAAGGTGATGGGGTCCTCACAGGGATCAGACAGCTGCAGCGCGCAGCCAGATCCAGATCCCACACGTTCTGTGCGGTGGTCCCAGGCCTGTCGTCCGGGTTCGGTGCCGGACCCAGCCCAACCCCTGGTCTGCTGGCAGAGGGAACTGGGTGAGGGAGGCGTTTCAGAGTGCCAGGCTACTCCCTGGTTTCATCTTCGCTGGGGACGTTGAGTTCCGTGTCCCAGAGAAAGAGAGTGCAGCCTTGGGGTTCCCCACCGAGGCAACTTTCCAGGGTAGATCCGAGTCCACCACAGAGAGGTGACGGCCTGAAACCGTTGCTTTGAGGGTCCAGAATATCCATGTTGAAGGTAAGGAGCAGAGTATAGAACTCCTTTTGTTGGTTACTTGGTTGGGATGGATCGATCGGCTGAGTTATGCAGGTATTTACGCCGATGGCGATCCCTTAACTCAGGAGTCAGCAGGAAGAGGTCCGTCTCCAGCAGTCATTTTAGCTGCCATTTACGGATTACAGTGTGTCTGGGTGTGTCAGTGTTTGCGTCAGTGTGTGCCTGGGTGTGTTAGAGTATGCATCATTGTGCCTAGCTATATCAATGTATGCATGAGTGTGTGCCTGGGTATTTCAGGGTGTGCATTAGTGTGTGTCTGGGTATGTTAATGTATCCATAAGTGTGTGCCTGGGTGTGTCAGTGTCTGTATCAATGTGTGCCTGGGTGTGTCAGTGTATGTATGACTATGTGCCTGTGTTGTCATGTAGTTCCTAGGAACCCCTCAGGACCTGCGCGCTTTGGATGACCTAAACTGAGGGCTTGGTGTCCCACCACTTCCAGACACCCCCACAGGATATGTCAACCATTTGACCAGCTAGCTCTACAGTGCCACTACCACACCACTGTATTCTACAGTGGTGTAGGTAGTCTCTGAAAACCACTGAAAATGACAGATTCCTCAGGGATCATGGAAAACAGTACAGTACTTTTCACTCAATCACTTGTGCTCACTTATTCTCAGAAAATACATAGGATGGCGATTAGGACGTTTCAATAAGTATTTACTGTTCCAACGTCAGTCTTGTGTAAAACACATTTGCTGCAACAATCAGGAGACAGAAGCATACAAAAGAGATTGCACGTACCAATATTGTAAAAAGTAGGTACATTTCTACCATTGTGCTAATAAGATCAACATAAGCAGTTCAGATAAAAACAGTAGCACTTGCATATTCCTAAAATGTGTGCCCTAAGTAATTTGCCTAAATGTATCTACCCTAGATCTGTATATGTAGCATGTATATGTATATATCTGTGGAGCCAAGTACCCCAAGGGAAGACCCAGCCCCCTCACCTGATGGTTGAGAATGAAGAACCCCATCTCTGCTTCAAGGATGTCACCCCGCAAGGGATGTCAGAAAGCTGCGTGTCGAAGATTCAGCATGCAGGACCCTGTGACAACTTGGAATTAATTCTCCTCTAATTTGTAGGGGCCAGTGAGGGTCTTTTATACTAAAGTAGTCACTCCAGGTTTTTTGTAGAATCAATATGTTTTAAAACAATCATAAATGTTTTGAAAACAATCACCTAGCTTTTCTAAACAAATGCACAGCTGGCTGTTGGCCAAGGATGAAAAAAGTGGTGACCCTTATACAGAAGAATTTTGCCATGCCTGGGGACATGTTTATTTACATAAGGTACAGGAATTATGATAGAATACTAAGAGCCTGGTGTCGAAGAGACAGGAGCAAGCTACTAGGTAAAAGATCACCTGTTTAGAATTGTTATTGGTGAGTGGATGGGACAAATGTATGTAATAGTGGTATACATGATAAGCCTATAAGACATGACACCCACTCCTCATCAAAAGGTCAACAAGGTCAGCTAGATAATGATAAAGCTTAAGGCCATTAAAAAGCATAAAACATATTATTTACAATAAAAAATACTAAAAAGCACTTTTAAAAACTTGAAAAAATCTCCATAAAAGAAAAGTCATTTGTCCCTAAAAAAGTGTTCAAAAGGTCCTCTAAACTTGTATATGTTATTATTATTGCACTGAGCACCTTGAAAGCCATGAAGCTCAGTTAGAGCTGAGAAGAAAAATAAAACAAAATCATACTCGACCTTCAATTTGGTAAATGTTTAAAAAGTTGCCAAATGGGCTCGAGCACAGGAGAGGCCACATTGTTTATGAATCCTGCACTGAAGACTCAACATCGCTGAACATTGTGCCTGCAAGTGGCAATCCCCCTAGAACTTCCCTTATCATGATGAGTAAGCAAAGAGGTTCATCTCTTTTTCCCACAGCAGCCGTCGGGGAAGAATTAGATGCCTGCATTAACCCTGTGCGGACAACTGCGCTACGCCCGCGTAGCTTGCGAAGTTTGCACTACATTTTTTGCTTGCTCGCGGTTCTCAAAGTCAAGTTGGTGACCAGGAGTGAGCAAAATGATATCCCGGCGAGACTTTTTCCTCGTTCGCGATCAGCAACATCAAGTTGGCGATCGCAAGCGTCGAAAATAAACCTCCCGGCGAGATTCTCAGTGTGGGGAGGTCAGATTTCTCATTGCGAGTGGTCACGTATGCTCGCAACCACTCGCGATGAGAAACTACCAGTCCGCGTTAAGAAAGCTGCTGCTCGAATAAAAATCTACTTGAGCGGAAGAAAACAACAACTCGCCCTGTAAAGGATGCTGTTTTCAATGATTGCACAGGGCGGACAAGCATCCGGCACTGTGCAATCATCGCGAACAGCACACTACGCAGTTCGCGTAGCTCGCATAGTGCCAAGTTCACTTTCCGTAGCTACGCGTGGTGCTACTTAGTGAACTACGCCCAGGATTAGCCTCCCGTGGAGGCTCCAAGAATACCAACATCAGCAGGGGAATACGCTGGGGACAACTGTGCACGTAGGCCTGCAAGGGCTCCAGGAGAATGTCTATGTCTGGCAGCACAACCGATGGAAGTGTCAGACACAGGTCCAGCACGCAGCCAAATCCGCAGACAAGGCAACGGAACACAAGCAGGACACAGTCTAGTCAGACCGGTCTGAAGACAGGAACCAATACTCATTCAGCTCATGAAGCTGAGGTGTAGTCACGGAGAACACCACATGCTCACAACGTTGTTCCAGCAGTGTTCTCTCCACGTCTTCAGGGATTGAGACGTCTATTGTGAAGCAATAGGATTAAAATCAGGATGCCCACTACTGATAGCAGGACCAAAGGAAGCCCTCCAATAATGCTCCCAAGTACTGCATGTATGAAGCTGGAATTACTGTGAAGATGGTCTAAAAGGTGGTTAAGAGACCTGGTCCAAGTCGCTTAAATAAGTGTACGATCCCACTCATATTAGACATGTTAAAGATGCGATGAACCATTTCTCTGAAATGGATCGGGAACTTAGTTCGGACCAGAGCCTGTGTCTCTGCAGAAGACCTTGCAACCTGGAGATCAAAAGTCTCTCGGGTTCAAGTTAAAGCTACATTTTGTTGAAACAACATAGCTTTCAGCTAATCAAACCTTATACTGGAAACATTCAAAGAAGGCCACAGTGGTGACTCCCTAACTGTGCAAGCTGGGAGAAACAATACTTACTTACAGCAAACAACCCTGAAGTTTACTGTGACTAGATATGCGATGATGCCTGGCGCCATGCCACAACAGCCTTGATCATTCAGCACTACATAACTTCTATTCTAAAGCAATTCAAAAACCAGATAAATCAGCTGGGTAGCCTCTCAAGCAGCAAGACAAGTTTGCATTTCATGAGTTACAAGTTCCATGAAGCGACACTTCTTTGCACACTAAAGACCCACATAAAGCATTCCCGCGGTCAGTATCACTTACGAAAACTTTAGTGCCCTTATTTCTGCACCTATATTTATATGGTAACTCCCAGGTTTGCTGTATGTACCCTTCACCCAACGCTTCATACCTGCCCACTTGGATGTATCTAAGGCAGTATTGGAAATGAAATGTCATGATTGACAGTGTGATTTAGCTATGAACTAATCATTCAGTATACGGTGACTCAGCTACTGTGAAAGGTAGCTTTTCAAATTTTTTAATGAGCAGCATGGTGTACTTTGCATCTCTGCATGCCATAGTCAACTGTCTGTCAGTCAGATTGTAAACCAAGAACAATCTTGTGCTGTTAATGTATGGCCATGGCACATGGCCTGAACGCAATGATTGCAGCGTCCAGCTTAAAACCATAATTGAGCGCAATTGACATTGCCCATGTTGTAGAAAGTGTGGTCATACCATTGTCTACCACAGCCAGGGCCTTTTCTAAGTTAATCCTATCAATTTTACGTAATCTCTCAGCAGCATCCTGTTGGTAGACTTTCCACAGTTCGTTGCAGATGACATATAAGAAGCGTTTCTTAGGTGGTTTTTTGGGACCTAATAAGAAATCCCTAAGATCCATTTTTTTCAGCTAGAAGGGAGACATGTTGTTTCATTAGTGTAGTGTTGAGGTATTTAGCCATTCTAGGCACAACTTACCAACACTATAAGAAGTCACTACCCCTGGGTCGTCTGTGTGTACATAACGTGGGTCAGGCCTATGGTGGTACCCTTGAATCTTAATTGACACTCATTTGTGTTGATAGGCTAAACCAACCATCCATTCCAATTGGGAGCTGATAAATTGTATGTACCATTCTTTATCATTGTACCCTATGCTTCCTCACTACTTTGTGTATCATTTGATATACCTTCAATAGATATGGGTAAGGGGATGCGTGGTGTTTTCAAGTCTTTAATTTTTGCAAACCCATAGCAGATAGTCTGTTGCACTCTTCTGTTCAGGAATATTATCGATAAAAGGGAAGCTCTAAATAAAGCCTCTGTTCCCTGAACCAGCCAATGTTTCATCCCCCAGATGGATTTTGAGGCTATTGTGTCCCTCCAATAGTTGAAACTTTGTATAGACAGTTGGGAGATGAAAGGTGCTGCATATATGAGCTTGGAATTTGTCAGCATCTTTTTCTTCGCAGGTACATTAGTCTAACTAATAGTAGTATGACATTGGGTCTGATGTATTAAACCCTGAAAAGTATGCAAATGTCTGCGTGAATGTGGCAGAACTACCCTTCGGTGGTGTCTGGCAATGTTCCCATTGATGGTATGTGTTTACAGTGCGTTGAACACTAGCTCTGAGCAAAAAGTGATGACCTTAGTGCTGGGAACAATGCATACTGTCGAATGAGGTATATCTCCACACAATTCCCTGTAAGAAAATGCAGCAGATTGTTCTAAATCTGAGAACATAGTATTTACAGTCTCAATGTCCCAATCATCAGAGAGTGTACTCGGGGTAATGAAATCATTCATTGAAATTTTAAACACACATGGAATTTTCAAATGTTCAGTAGGACCAAATACATCATATAAAACTATTCCGAACTATACCATCCAGTACTGGAACTGCTGAAAGTTCACTAGGGACAGGTCTCTCTGTTCACAGTGTGATGACATGGTCTCAAGACCAAGTTCACAGGTTGTACTGCAGAGCGTTGTGGGAGGTAATGATGCCCATTCAGTAGTAGGAAAAAGACAGTTACTATGCCAATCCAAATTAATAGGACCAGGATCCCTAATGCAAAGCAAAGATAAACCAAGGGGACAACAAGTAAGTCTTTTTCAGCCAGAGATAGAATTGTCGAAGTTGTTCTTTTTTAGAGATGGGTGGCTTTTGCTCAGGTTAACTTGGATCTGAAGAAAAGTAATCAAAGTTGATGAAGTAGCTAGATGCAGTTCGATCTATCTTTGGGAGCTTAGCAGTGTTGGTAGAACTGGCAGTTGCTTCTTATGAAGGCACATTGATATAAAATTTATTATTGGGCTGAATTGCAATTTGCATTTCAGTTTCATTCGGATGTTCTTCTGTTTCAACAGGTGTAAGTCGTACTCCGCTATTTGTTGCACCTGTATCGTGCGCAGAGGAGTCTTGAACAGTTATGAGTCTTTCCATCTGAATTTCCTGTATAGTAGTGAGAGGAGATCTGCAGCTACTCTGGATTCCACATGGCCTGCTGTTGAGAATCGGCCACATAGTGTGGTTTGATCAGATCAATGTAGATTAATGTTTCTTCTTTTTGGCTGGCAAAAGGCAGTAGAAGTACAGTTCTAGTTCCTTAAACCACCAGGACAGGTACAGGTGTTCTGTAGGATGACCCAAACTCCTTCTTGTCCAAGATCTTTTCTCTGACCAGGTCCCCAGTCTTTGAAACCCAGGCAGGTCTTGCCGGAATTGTTTTCACTTCCCCAGTGGCGATGCATTTTACTTGGATGTTGCTTTGAAATGCCCGGAATTCATTGAGTTCCTGTGAAACAGCCAAACGATTATTCAATTCAAATGGTTTTACATCCACCACTGTCGAGGTCAGGTACCCACATTCTTGTCCCAAACAGGGTACGTCCTCCCAAGGATTTTCTTGGTATGTTGTTTAGTGCCCTTTGGACCCCATATGGGTGATTGACCCAACTACTGCCCGTACCTAATACCCTTGCTGTTAAGGATTGCTTTAGGTCTCGGTTTTCCTCTCCACCACCGAATTTACCTCAGGATGGTAGGGGGAGCAGTACCGCAAGGCCACACCCATACTCTCCATGGCCTCCTTTTGAGCCTGAAAGCTAACTGCAGGCCACGTAAGCATGGGCGAATTTTGCGAATCTCGCGTTCGCGAATTTTGCGGATTTGCGAACTCGCAATCCGCAAAATCCGCGAATTTGCGGATTTTTTTTTTTGTGTTTGCGCGGGTTTCTGCCAGTTCGCGAGGGTTTTGTACAATGTCGCAAATTGCGAACTTACCTGTCGGGTCGCAAGTTTCGCGAACTTGTTGTTTCTACGTGTCCAGCCTGTTTGGGACACTCTTCTTCATCACTGCCACTCTCTGTCACCACTGCCACTCTCTGACTACTCATGCCACCCTCTGGCCCACCCATGCCACCCTCTGTTTCATCACAGCACCCTCTGGTTGTCCAGTCAGTGTACATTATTGTGGCAACGCAAGCACACCTTCCCTGCCTCAAGTGACCTGAATTAATTTGGGGCTGATTAATGTGTCACAGAATATTTTTTTAGCTGGCACCTGCTTCCTTAGTGCTTCCTGATTAGTGATCTTTTGCACTTGCTAAGTGCTTTCATTGTTGCAAAATTAGTTACAACACCTGCCCTGCCCCAACAGACAATAATGAATTAGGGGCTCATTAATGGATTTGAACCTCCAGCCTGGCTCCTGCTTGTCTCCCTTAGCTGTAATTCAGGACCTTTGTGGCATATGTGTAACTATTCTGAGGTTCAGAGCAGGGTCACATAATAGTTGCAACTGGCAACTGAACTCTGGAGGGGCCCCTCAGGAAGCACTACAGGAAATGGCTACTAATGATGAGCCTGAACTTTTGAACCTGGTAAGTAGTTTCAGTTTTGCTAAGATCGTATTTCTGCAATTTTGCACTTATTCGCGGGGCGCGAAGTTGTACTGGGAAGCCGCGAACTCACGCGAACAGTGCGAGCAGTGCGAGCAAAATCCGCTGCTCGCGGATTTGCGGATTTTGCGGGAGATTCGCGAATCTCGCGGATTGCGAATTTACCGAAAATCCGCAAAATCCGCGAGCGAAACGGATTTTCCGCCCATGCTTGAGGCCACGGTCAGAATGTAAAGTGCCAATTGCGTATGTCCTGGTAAAGACTCACAAATCCTTTATAACAGTTTGAGTGCTAGTGAAGCGCTGAGGCCAAACCCATAGAAATCTAGAGCATGAATCTACTGCTACCAAGATGTATTTGTAAGCCCTGCCTGAATTTAGGGGGCCGCAGTGAGTCAAATAGACACATGCAAGAGGTCTGTCTGAAATGAGTGTTGGTGCTTGTGGTGGCCGTGCTACAGCGGAATCTTTCATCTGCTGACAGATGTTGCACTTTAAGACATAAGCCTTTGTTTGTTTAGACAAACGAGGCCACCAGAATCACCACTTTAGTAATGAGACTGTAGCGGTGACTCCTGCATGTGTAAAGCCCAGACCTTTGTGTTACCACTCCTGGAATTTGAGCATACGGTGTGTTTTGCACATCTAACTTATAGGAATATTAATGTAGAAGGCTCTTTAAAATGGCTGAGCCATTCTTTGAGGCATTGACAGCTGTCAGTATGTCTCCGTCTATCCTCATGCTAGAATGAGTGAGTACAGCAACAGCAGCAGTTCGCACTGTCGCCTTGGTGGCTTCATCAGCCAGTGAATTCCCTTCAACGTGTATGCCAACACGTTGGTGACTCAAGGTGGGAATAGCTTGAGTCTGTGTCAGGCATACTTTCAGCCTTGCCACTTGTTCCCAAAGCAATTTATGTTTAAATATGCAACCCTTGGAATTTCTAAACCCATTCTGGCCCCAGTAATGAAGATATTCATTGTAAGACTGCACACAGTAGAAAGAATCGCACACTATCAGTGTGGCTAATTGCCGATCCGTATATTGTAGTTCCAGTATCAGGGCTTTCAGCTCTGCCAGCTGTGCTGTACAATCTCCTGGAGATGGTGTAGTCCTATTGCTGGGATGAAATTTACCATCCCACATACATCCCTTCACTATAGCACATGCTGCGCTATACTGTTGTTCACGTCCTATGGCAGACTGAGCAGGACCATCAGTATAAAAGATGTATTCATATTTTTCTAGAGGCAAAATTTCATTTGTGAGAGGGTATTCTTGTTTGTACTGTAGGAACGCTTGTGTTTTCAGTGTAGACTCGTATTTGTAATCTACATCTGTTGAAGTGAGAGAATTAGCCTATCGAATCCATTGTGGATGCAGTTTTTTTCGCATTCGGAATGCTCGCTTTGATAACCGCTTCTAAAGTTGGTACCGGGGTAACAACGATTATGTGTTTACCCTGTGCTTGTGCTCTTTCTCTCACTGCTGTTAATATTTTTTTCTGTTGCTGCAAATCGAATTTCATCATTTGTGTACAAATGTGATTTCTATGCGATTGGGACTGTCTCACCTTCATTAAAAGTAATGTAGGTATATCCTGATAAACCCGGGACCACCCAGATGATCAAGTTAGTGATATTCACACCTGTGTGCAAATATTTAGATGCTATCATGTCGGTCTGAACTGAACATAGATTATCTGTGTGTTGTTGTGTCCACTGGTGTTGTCTGAAATTAGGTCTCATTTAATGGCAGAAAGGTTTTACTTTTTCTGCGTAATCTAGAATGCTATGTTCTGCCAAAATGTAAGAATCCTAAAATGGATTGCAAACCCTTTAGATTCTTTAGAGGTTAGAGTAGCGCACACCTTTCCAAAAAATTGGCAGCCAGGTTCTTGTCTTCACTTGACAGATCATATCCCAAAAACAGGACATTGAGATGGGCAATTTTAGATTACGTGAAATTAAATATGTAGCCCAAGTTGGCGAATCCCACAAATATGTTATTCACCCTGCTCAAATGTTCAAGTAATTGATCGTCTGTCAGATAGATGTAATCTACATAGGACACGTCCTCCTCATTGCATATTTGTAATAATTCTGTCATTCTTGCCGAGAATAGCCCCGGGCTGTTCTCATATCCTTTAGGCAAACAACGAAGTGACGCTGAGTGCCGAGGGTAGAGAATGCTGTCAAATATCTGCTGTCTGGAGATATATTTTAGTAGAAAAATCCATCCAAGATTTCTAATGTAATTTTTTTTTTCCGCACAATGTTATTCATTAATGCTGCACTGTGTGTATTTTGAACTGCAAATGTTTGTGTGCATGTGTTCAAATGTCATTAATATAAAACTAGACGAAATGTGTTGTCAGGTTTCAATACTGGAAATGAAGGATTATTCATCCAGGACGTGCCAGTCTCAATTACTCCTTGGTATTCAAGTTGGTCTAAGATTTTTTTGACCAGTCTTTTTGCATTGTGTTTTATAGGGTACTGTCTCTGTGGATTCGCAGTAGATTTTAATGGGATTTCGTGGTGAGCAGACTTCACGTCCCACCCTACATGGTTGCGGTATAATACCTAAACTAACCCTTGTGCCCACTCCTGCCTGTATGAATGTTTTAGAGAATCAGGAACGAGGTCGGAGGAATCAGGCAAAATGATGCTTTCCCCCTTTGGGCAATCCATCACAAACTCAAGCAGCCAATCTTTTTCGGCTAAAAGTATGTCATATCCATACATTAAAATCTCCCAAAAGAGACCTTTAACCTTCCTTGAGATGTCCCCCTCTAATTGAAGTGTAATTTCGTACAGTCTAAGCAGAACACTAAATATGGTATCAGGTGTTTCCACCATGATGTGTTCATTCAATACTGCTGGCACCAGAAAATCCTTCAGGTTCTGGTGACCTGTGGTTACTTCTGCCACACTTTCTAGCATCGTCAGAGACCATTCCCAGTTCAGAAGGTGAGTCCTCAGCAACCTGGGCGTGTCTAATTTTTAAGACAGCTACTTTCCTATTTTTGGATTGAGGTTTTGTTTTAAGTTTCTCTTCCTGTTTGATAATATAATCTGAATTCCGATGTGGTTCCCTTTTTGTCTTTGGTCAATCTTCCTGCTTTTGTTCTGATCGCCCGTCCCTCTATGAGTTTTTTGATGAACCTCTAGGAAACGAAAGGAATGTGTATCAGTGCCCTGATACCTATCAGGTTTTCTAATGTTATCACGATTCCTATGGTTGTACCTCTTTTCATAGGACTCCTATTGGGGAGACCCACCCTTGATCGTGAATTTTTTTCTGATTTATTTTGGGGGAATTTATGTTTTTTTGTTTCTTTTTAGAGTAGGTGGGGTCTTGCTTTGAGTTTTCTTTGTCAGGACAACCATTTGTGGCTTCCCGGCTTTGGTTCCCAAATTACCACTACCTAATGCAACATAGATTTCTTCGATAATTTTTGGTAATTCTTGCTCCCTATTGATAGGAGCAGCTTTCCTTATTTGGTGGTGTAAGCCACTGCTGCTGCCTCTCTCTTCTTGTGGCTCAGCATGATTGCAGGGATTTGGGTACAATTACCCATCAGTTTCATTCCCAAGTCCAGGGCAGGTCTTGCCCTATACTCGTTCTGTATCTGTTTCAATACATCAAGAACAACTGCTAAGGAAGGGGTAAAGGGTACTCTGACGTAAACTGCAGCAAAGATTATTACCCAAGTGGTACAATCCTCAAACACCTGGGTATGTCAATGTATGTATGACTGTGTGCCTGGGTGTGTCAGTGTATGTATGAGTATGTGGCTGGATGTGCCAGTGTATGCATAATTGTGGACCTGGGTGTGTCAGTATATTCATTAGTGTGCGCCTGGGTGTGCCAGTGTATGCGTGAGTGTTTGCCTAGGTGTGCCAGTGTGTGTATGAGTATGTGCCTGGGTGTGTCAGTGTTTGCATAAGTGTGTGCTTGGGTGTGTCAGCGTATGCATGAGTATGTGCCTGGGAGTGTCAGTGTATGCCTGGGTGTCTTAATGTTTGCATGAGTATGTGCCTGGGTATATCAGTTTATGCATGAGTGTGTGCCTGGGTATGTCAGTGTATGCATGAATGTGTGCCCAGGTTTGTCAGTGTGTGCCTGGGCATGCCGGTTTATGCAAGAGTGTGTGCCTGTGTGTTAGTATATGCATGAGTGTGTGCCTAGATATGTCAGTGTATGTGTCAGTGTGTGCCTGTGTGCATTAGTGTATGCATGAGTCTGTGGCTGGGTATATCAGTGTATGCATGAATCTGTGCCCGGGTGTGTCAGTTTGTACATCAGTGTGTGCCTGGGTATGTCAATGTATGCATAAGTATGTGCCTGGGTGTGTCCGTGTTTGTATCAGTGTGTGCCTGGGTATGTCAGTGTATGCATGACTGTGTCCCTGGGTGTTTCAGTGTGTGCCTGGATGTGTCAGTGTATGTATGAGTGTGTGCCTAGGTATGTACGTGTATGCATGAGTGTGTGCCTGAGTGCGTCAGTGGCTGGATCATTGTTTGGCTGGATGTGTCAGTGTCTGTATCAGATTGTTCCTGGGTGTGTCAGTGGATTTATCAGTATGTGCCTGGGTGCTTCCATGGTTGTATCAGTGTGTGCCACGGTGTGTTAGTGCCTGCATCAATGTGTGCCTGGTTGTGTTTATGTCTCTAGCAGTGTGTGCATGTGTGTTTTAGTATAAGTATGACTGTATGCCGGTGTGTGTCAGTATATGTGTCATTTTGTGCCTGGGTATGTCACTGTATGTATGAGTGTGTGCCGGGGTATGTAAGTACATGCATGAGTGTGTACCTGGATTTGTCAGTGTATGCATGAGTGTGTGCCCGGATATGTCAGTTTATGTAAATGAATACATAGGGGTGTCCCTGGGTGTGTTAGTGTGTGGATCAGTATGTGCTGGGCGAGTCAGTTTATGCATGAGTGTGTGCTTGGATATGTGAGGGTATGCATGGCTATGTGCCTAGGTGTGTCAGTGTATGCATGAGTGTGTGCCTCGTTATTCAAGTGCATGCATGACTGTGTGCATGCATCTGTTAGGGTATATATGAAAGTGTTCCTGGGTGTGTGAGTGTATCCGTCATTGTGTGCCTGGGTGTGTCCGTGTCTGTATCAGTGTGTGACTAGCTGTGTCAGTGTATGCACCAATGTCGGTCTGGGTGTCTTATTGTCTTATTGGATGCATTATAAAGAATACATAATTAATTTGTGACCTACATTACTACAATAAATGGTTCCAATGACCTGTTCAAAAAGATAGAAAACATAAATATAACTAATGTTATAAGTTATAAATTTGCACAGTAAAGTTTACGTTTCTGCAATGCAAATGTTCATGTTATAATACAGCACTAAAGCATGGAACAAAATAGACACTAATACGCTTGAACTCCAACTAAATCAGACACGGCCAAGTTCGAGCAAACAGGTGGATCAGGCTGTAGAGGAATACACAGACTGGCTGAACTATGCCTTTATGGCAATGGTGCCAAATTGTAAAAACACTGGGAATCTTATCCAACCTTCAGCTCCCTGGTTAACGGAAGCTCTGCGATTGGAGAAACAAAAATGTCGTAGACTGGAAAGGCGCTGGAGAGTGAATTATGAGGCAGAGGAAAAAGAGAGCTATAAACATGCACTAGCCAACTACAAAATTCTACTAGCTACCAAAAAAAGGACCTTTTTCACCGAACAGATAGAATCCGCTAAAAATTCTGCAAAACAGCTATTTCAGGTAGGGAAAAAGCTTACAACCCTACCCAATAGCTCATCATCAGTGAGCAGCCAATCTTTATGTGATGACATTGCCTGTGCATTCAGGAATAAAGTCAATGACATATTCAACATCTTCACTGCTACCCCCAATAAGGCAGTCAAAGTGCTTTCCATCGCTGAGACTCAAAAGAATGACCTGTTGATCTTCTCACAAGTATCTAGTGAGTTGGTGGGAAGACTTATTCAGGAAATTAAATCGGGATCGCCATCAGACCCTTGCCCTCCGGCAGTTTTGAAAAACATGGCAGGGGAGGTAAGCCCTATTTTAACAAACATTTTTAACAATATGTTTTTATCAGGGACTTTCCCAGAAGTTGGAAAGATGCAGTCATCCTTCCATTATTAAAAGAAGCTAATCTGGATAATTCCATAACAAGCAACTATCTCCCTATTGCTAGCCTCCCTTTCGCCGCAAAAATAGTCGAGAAAATAATAAACAGCCAACTCACGCAGTTCATTCAAGATAATGAATTACTCGACCCCTCTCAGTTTGGCTTTCATCCAGGGTATAGCACTGAGACAGCTCTTACCAAGGCTACCGAGGAGATCAGAGCAGTGATGGACAAGGGTGTTGCCGCTGTGCTGATTCTCCTTGATTTGTCAGCGGCCTTTGATACCGTGCACCATGATACATTGCTTCAATGCCTTGAATATATAGGGGTCAAGCACCATACCCTTGTTTGAATATCGTCATTCTTGAAGAATAGAAAGCAGACAGCGTCCCTTGATCAGTATCAGGCAACTCCCTATGTACTGCCATGCGGGGTCCCTCAGGGCTCATCGTTAAGTCCTTCGTTGTTTAATGTCTTCGTTTTAGAACTTACCGTTATTACAGCAGAATTTGACTTAAATTTGACATCTTAGGCCGACGATACGCAGATTGTAGTCGCAGCATATAAAAACCCATAATTTACTGCATTGCAGTTTCAGCACTGCATGTGGGAAATCAGCTTCTGGATGGGAAAACATTGTCTAAAACTAAATTTGGATAAAACCAAAGTGGTGACCTTTGAAAATCTTCAACCAAAATGGGATGGATTGTGGTGGTCGGCTGAATTTGGACAGACCCCTAATCCAGTAGAGAAGGCCAAAAATCTAGGAGTATTGATAGATAATAAACTTACCTATGCCCAAAAAACGAATGCGATGTTTCAGCTTCATTCTATCTGCTAAAGAAACTCAAGAAGGTTATGCCTTACATTCCCTATGATCTTAGGAAAACAACTGTAACTACCTTGGTGCTGTCAAAGTTAGACTACTGTAACGGTTTAAACCTTGATTTACAGAGACAACATTTAAGGAAACTTCAGATGGTGCAGAATGCTGCAGCCAGGTTCCTACTGAATATACCCAAGTACCAATCAATCAAAGAAGAGATTCAGAAGCTCCACTGGTTGCCTATGGTGCAACGTTTAAAGTTTAAGGCACTCTGCCTTGCCTATAAAGCATTGAATGGGATAGGACAGGTGCCTTTGAAACACCTTTTCTCATGGTATCATCCAGGCAGACAGTTAAGGTCTACAAATGCTAGACTCATGTTGGTGCCAAGGATCCGAACTGCGAGCTGGAGAGGTCGGATTACGGCCTACTGTGCGGCCAAATTATGGAATACTCTTCCTGTTGACATGAGAGAGGCCAACTCTCTCTTTTCCTTCGGAAAAAAATTAATTAAAAACCTGGTTGTTTTTAGACTTATCCATTCCTTCAGGACTTACACTCCAGTTCAGCGCCAAGACACCCCAGGGTATTTGCGCGCTCTAGAAGTTTCATTAACATTAACATTACCATTAACACTACAAAACTGTAAGGCTGTAAAGCAATCGTACATTTAATTTAAGCATTTCAATTGTCCATTTGTATACCACAAATGATGTACTGTGTTGGGCCTGGCCCTTTTTACGACTCTGAACACATTTACCACAACTAACCAGTGCTAAAGTGCATATGTCTGTGTCTAGATTATATTTGTGATTGATTTATCCATGATTGGCGTATTTGATTTATTACTAGGTCCCTCGTAAAGTGTGCCCAGGGCCTGTAAATCAAATTCTACTAGTGGGCCTGCAGCACTGATTATGCCACCCACATGAGTAGCCCTGCAACATGTCTCAGACCCGCCACTGCAGTGTCTGTATGCAGTTCTGAACTACTATTTCAACCTGGCAGGCCCAAGGCAGCCTCATGGACAGGGTACAATGGTTTGAAAATGTAGAACATGTACAGTTGTGTTTTACATGTCATAATATTTAAATACTGCTAATTTCGTTTTTCATTATTTCAAGGACCATCTCTCCCATAGGGTAACACAGGATTGCCTTGAAAACATGTTAAGTGTAATTTCCCATTGGGAGCAGATAGAAATTTGGAGTTTGGGGTATCTGAACTCACAATTTAAAAATGTGTCTTTTTGTGAAGTTGGTTTTTAAAATGCATGATTGAAAATGCCACTTTTTGAAAGTGAGAATAAAGTATTAGGGTGACCCAGTTAAGTGCAGAACCTGGGGATTTGTACATTAAGTGAACAGTGGTTCTGCCACCTCTTAGCTTTAGAAAGCGTGAAAATTATTTGTAAAATTGGTCCCTCTATTAAGATGAGACTACCCAGTGACCAATCCATCAGCAGAAAATTGGTGGAACTTTTAGATCAGGTACAGTCCCTGCAAGGGCTTATCCTTTGAGAATGTTTGTGAATGCTCCATTTAGACATAAGCAGTGACAGCCTTAATTTATTTTTTGACAGGTCAACCATCTTTAGATTTTTACAAGTTGCCGTACTAACATAACCATAATTTGGGTATCCAAGTGGAACCTTGTCTAAGGTGAGCAGAGACAAGTGGTCTCTCCACAAATAATTGTTATTGTCCAAACTCCATCCAAATGCTAAAGTGCCTCATTTCTTTCTAATAGGCCACACACAGACCTTATCTATAGTCCTGAAGAAGACCCTCCCAGATGATAACATTAGCACTGTATTGTCCTGGGGTCGAAACGTTGACGTATGCAATCAAGTGTCAATGATAACCCATAATATTGAGAATAACTAGACTATTTGCTAGTTGGGCTGAATCACTTTTTTTATATATTCCACAGTGTTTAAATGTGTGTCTGGAATATATGTATATTTGTTATGTATATATTGTGTTGTGATATGTAAATATATTCTTTGTTTTCACTTCACGTGTATATCTGTGTGTGCATATATTTGTTTTGTTCTCATTTTTTAGTACATATTTTCCATTTATTTACTATAAAATCATACACTGACTGAGGAGTACATGAGTGTCATTTGTTTGGACTTAAACTGGATATGCTTCATTGAATGCTAGTCTCATCTTAATAGAGGGACCAATTTTACAAATAATTTTCACGCTTTCTAAAGCTAAGAGGTGGCAGAACCACTGTTCACTTTTAGAAAGTGAGCATTTTCTTGGTTAACCATTATGTGCCTCTGCCTGTCTGTACAACCCACGTCTGGGTTGGCTAACAGTTGGGATCTTGTGCATTCACTTGAGACAACCACACAAAGGAAGCTGAGGTGTGGCGTGCATATCCTGATGGGCCATCACCAGACTGATGGGCCATCCTGAGCTAGAGTGTTCGGAGGAGTTGTCACGGACACCTGAATAGGGCTGTGCCTGTCACACAAAAAGTCTGAATCCCCCTGTAGTGTGTCTGGAGCCAGATCAGGGAAGGGTAAGGTCTTATGCACTACGAAGACTTTCCTTTGAAGTTTGCCTTCTTCAAACGCGGAAAGGGGTATAAGTATTGGACCGCTGGCACCCCAAAATCAGAACACTTTTAGAATAAGGACATCCTGCCAGGAAGAAGAGCTGGATGCTGCAGGAGGAACTGACACTCTGCCTGTTGCCTTGTTGGGATGGCCTGCTGCTTGCTACTTCTGTCCTGGGACTGGAAGGACTGGACTTTGCTATCTGAATCCAGCTTCCAGGGCTCTCCATGGGCTCATGCATGCTTGTCTGCTTGTGTCCCGTTAAAAAGTCTCAGGGTCATCAAATATTTATCCTGCATCTTGCTAACAGCACCGGGACTTCTTTGCTGGGAGTCCTGATTGCCAATTGGTGCTGAATTCAGTTCTTGGGCCCTTGGAATCGTTTGTCTGGTGCTGCAACACAAGAAAAGCAATATCGATGCCATCAGTGACGCCGCTGCATGCACTGGCATGGGGGGCACAGCTCATGAAGAACGATATGCACTGCCCGAACAGTAACTTATTGACTCAGACTACATCATCGAGGCAGCTGCCTGCACCAGAGCAGAGGGCACCACTCATGAAGAGCACAGTGCACCAACCTGACTTGCACTGCAGCCCTGACACCTGTTGATGCCAGCGACACAACCGCATGATCGTGGAGTCGATAATTGATGTGGGTGACCTCCCAAACACGACACAGCACCATCAATCAATCAATCAATCAATCAGATAATTTGCAAAGCCCACTACTTACCCGCAAGGGTTTCAAGGTGCTGAGGGTGGGGAGATGGGGGGTGCTGTTGCTACTGGTCGAACAGCCAGGTCTTGAGTCATCTCCTGAAGATTAGAAGGTCTTCAGTTTGTCGTAGAATGAGGGGGGAAGGTGTTCTGGGTCGTGGAGGCGTGGTGGGAGAAGGATCTGCCTCCGGCTGTGGTTCTACGGATGCAAGGGACAGTGGCCAGGGGGAGGTCTGCGGAGCGGAGATTCCTGTTGGGCACGTAGGAGAGTCGACTGTTGAGATAGGCAGGGCCGGTCTTGTGGAGTGCCTTGTGTGCGTGGATCAGGAGCTTGAAGGAGATTTTTTTGTCGATGGGGAGCCAGTGCAGGTTCCTGAGGTGGGAGTGATGTGGTCGCGGCGCGGGACGTTGAGGATGTAAATGTAAATGTAATGTAAATTGATACTTGTATAGTGCACTACTTACCCGCAAGGGTCTCAAGGCGCTTGTACGAATACCGCTGTGGAACCCATCCTGAGCCCAAGACCCGCCGAGGCGGGGAATTGAACCGTGGTCCCGGGCCAGACCTCTGCAACAGGGTCTGCCGCTCTAACCATTGAGCCACACTTCTCCACTCAGGCGTGCAGAGGCATTCTGGATTCTTCACAGTCTCTTGATGAGCTCGGTCGGGGCTCCGGTGTAGAGGGCGTTTCTGTAGTCGAGTCTGCTGCTGATTCGGGCCTGGGTGACTGTTTTCCTTGTGTCTGTCGGGATCCATCTGTAGATCTTGCGGAGCAGGTGGAGGAGACAGCGTTGACTTGTTTGGTCATGGTGAGTTTCGAGTCGAGGATGACTCCCAGGTTGCGTGCGTGGTTGGTAGGTGCGGGGGTTGTCCCCAGCGATGCAGGCCACCAGAGTTGTCCCATGCTGAGGGGTTGGGCCCGTGGATGAGAATCTCCGTCTTGTCTGTGTTCAGCTTAAGGCGGCTATCCTCCATCCAGTCGGCGACGGCCTTCATTCCCTGGTGGAGGTTGGATTTGGCAGTGAGGGGGTCCTCGGTGAGGGAGAGGATCAGTTGTGTGTCGTCGGCGTAGGAGATTATGTTGAGGTTGTGATGTCGGGTGATGTTTGCAAGAGGCTCCATGTAGACGTTGAACAGCGTCAGGCTGAGGGGGGATCCTTGCGGGATGCCACAGATGATCTCGGAGGCTTCGGATTGGAACAGGAGGAGGCGGACACTCTGAGTTCTGCCGGAGGAGGAAGGAGGAGGTCCATTCCAGGGCCTTTTCTCGGATCCCTGCGTCGTGGAGTTGTGTGCATAGTGTGCGGTGGCAGCTGGTGTTGAAGGCAGTGGAGAGATCCAGAAGGATGAGGGCCGCCATCTTGGCGTTGTCCAGTAGGATCCTGATGTCGTCTGTGCCGGCGATGAGGGCGGTCTCGGTGCTGTGGTTGCTGTGGAATCCTGACTGGGAGGGGTCCAGGATGCTTTTGAGGTAGCGGGTGAGCTGGATGTTGACAATCTTCTCGATGACCTTAGCTGGGAACGGAAGCAGGAAGATTTTGAGTTTGCTCGGGCCCGCCTTGGTTTTCTTCAGTAGGGCGTTGATCTCGGCGTGTTTCCAGCTCTCAAGGAAGGTCGCAGTCTTGAAGGAGAGGTTGATGATGTTGGGCAGGTGGGGAGAGATGGAGCTGCCGGCTTTTTTGAAGATGTGGTGTGGTAGAGGGTCAGACGGCGAGCCGGAGTGGATTGTGCCCATGGTCTTGATTGCGTCTTTGATACTCACGTTGGCCCTAGGTGTGGGCGGAAAATCCGTTACGCTCGCGGATTTTGCAGATTTTTGGGAAATTCGCAATCCGCGAGATTTGCGAATTTCCCGCAAAATCCGCAAATTCGCACGCAGCGGATTTTTTTGGCGGCGCGCGGCGTTGGTGATACAATTTTTGCGGCGCGCGGCGTTTATCATCGTTTGCCGAGTAGTTTTTTTCGATAGTTTGCGAGTGCTGCGCCATTTTGGATCTTGCTGTGTGATCTCGCGAGAATTGGCGAGCGCGATTACGTCATCGCGGCTTGCCAGCGATAGTTTGTCAACGCGAGTACGGCGAGATCACGTCTCGCGGTACTTCGCAATTGCGAGATTTGAGATGCGGCGAGCGAAAATATAAATTTGCAATTCTGCACAAGAAATCCACCAGCAAGCAGCATAAACCTTCTAGAAATGATGATTTTTATCTGAATAACTCCTTAGTTTGACATTTGCCTGCACTTTTTTAGCGAGGAGTCCATTTTGGGGAGGGGGGCAGGGGGGTGGGAGGAAGGAAGTGCCCCACAGTCTTCAACTTCCTGTTCCTGTTCAGCAGGCTCCTCCCAGTGCTTTGTCCATCTCCTGGTCACTTTTCATTTGGGTCTGGAGCTGGAAGGATTACTTTTTGTGGATGCTGCTGGATATTTGGATTTGAGGCCTTTTTGACTTTCTTTGGATCACTGTTGGATTAGAAATTTTACAAGTAAGTTTGTTTGGGGCATTACAGTTGCTGCAATTAAAATTTTGGAATTTTCGATTTTTGGGCTGTTTTGGGGCCTTTTGCCCAGGGGTACTCAGTGGTGGGTGGACTGAGTCTTTCTGTGGGTTGTCTTGAACTTAAACATCATGGAGGCCATGGATGAATTGGGATTGTGCTGATTTTTCTGTGTTTTTCGATTTTTGACCTGTTGTTGGGGCCTTGACCAGGGGTAGTGAGTGGTGCATGGGCCTAGTCTTTCTGTGGGGTGTCTTGAATTTAAACATCATGGAGGCCATGGATGGAATGGGATTGTGCTGATTTTGCAGTGTTTTTCGATTTTTGGGGGTGTTCATGGGGAGGGACATGCCATGTGGCTGGTGGCCATTTTGAGTGCAGCTACAGGCACTGGCCATGTGCTGGCAGGCAAGTGGCCATTTTGAATGCAGGCTTTGTTGTTAGGCCTCCAACCATTTTGCCTACTTTTCAACCTTTATTTATGCCCAGGGGTAGTGAGTCTTGCATGGGCCTAGTCTTTCTGTGTGTTGTCTTGAATTAAAACATCATGGAGGCCATGGATGGAATGGGATTGTGCAGATTTTTCAGTGATTTTCGTTTTTTGGGCCTGTACTTGTGGCCTTTTCACCAGGGGTATTTGAGTCTAGCATGGGCCTAGTCTTTCTGTGGGCTGTCTTGAACTTAAACATCATGGAGGGCATGGATGGAATGGGATTGTGCTGATTTTTCTGTGTTTTTCGATTTTTGACCTGTTGTTGGGGCCTTGACCAGGGGTAGTGAGTGGTGCATGGGCCTAGTCTTTCTGTGGGGTGTCTTGAATTTAAACATCATGGAGGGCATGGATGGAATGGGATTGTGCTGATTTTGCAGTGTTTTTCGATTTTTGGGGGTGTTCATGGGGACAGGCCATGTGGGTGGGGGCCATTTTGAGTGCTGGTACAGGCAGGCCCTGGCCATGTGCTAGGAGGGAAGTGGCCATTTTGAATGCAGGCTTTGTTGTTAGGCCTCCAACGATTTTGCCTACTGTTCAACCTTTATTTATTATATTTAACAAAGAGGGGAGGTAGAGTATCAAGTAGGATTCCTACTCCACGGGCACTGATACATAAACAAGGAGAATCCTACCACTAGTTGGAAAGAAAAGTGAAGAAAAAAGGGGGGAACACTCAGTGTTGTGTAAAATACCCCTCACACACCAACAGGCCCCTTGGTGTCATGCTTCATCATCGGGGTCTTCGCACCCCGCTAAGGGGATGCGGCACGCTACGACCTACGACTACGCGGGAGCGTTGACAAATCAGACTATGTGTGGTGTGTGTTGAGTGCAAGTGAAAGGAATAGGATGTGAGTGGGAAGTGTAGTGAAAAAAAAAATTAAAAAGTACCTGGCCAGTGGGTAAAAAGAAAAAACTTTATTCTGTACCTCTGGCTGGTGCTGTTAAAAAATGTGCTAGATGGCGAGGTTTTGTGTCTTAGTAAGGGACAGAACCTCTGGTGTGCGTCGACATGTTTCGGTACATGCGTACCTTCTTCAGGACGGGGCACAACTCCCAACCCTACTCACGTTTCTCTACAAAACAGGATTTTTGTTCTAATTTTCCTAAAAAGTGATTACATTCACTAGAGACAAATACAATGTGCCTACAGCGGATTTTTTGGAACATGTAGTTACATGTCTTATTGTATGAGCTGATTAAAGCATCATGAGCAAAATGTACGGCGGAGCAGCACAGGGTGGTGGAAGGAGGCCGACTAAGGCGGATTTCATTGTGGATCCACCTACCTACCCTGATGTTCAGGAATTGCTCATGATGCTTTAATCAGCTCATACAATAAGACATGTAACTACATGTTCCAAAAAATCCGCTGTATGCACATTGTATTTGTCTCTAGTGAATGTAATCACTTTTTAGGAAAATTAGAACAAAAATCCTGTTTTGTAGAGAAACTTGAGTAGGGTTGGGAGTTGTGCCCCGTCCTGAAGAAGGTACGCATGTACCGAAACATGTCGACGCACACCAGAGGTTCTGTCCCTTACTAAGACACAAAACCTCGCCATCTAGCACATTTTTTAACAGCACCAGCCAGAGGTACAGAATAAAGTTTTTTCTTTTTACCCACTGGCCAGGTACTTTTTAATTTTTTTTTCACTACACTTCCCACTCACATCCTATTCCTTTCACTTGCACTCAACACACACCACACATAGTCTGATTTGTCAACGCTCCCGCGTAGTCGTAGGTCGTAGCGTGCCGCATCCCCTTAGCGGGGTGCGAAGACCCCGATGATGAAGCATGACACCAAGGGGCCTGTTGGTGTGTGAGGGGTATTCAACCTTTATTTATGCCCAGGGGTAGTGAGTCTTGCATGGGCCTAGTCTTTCTGTGGGTTGTCTTGAATTTAAACATCATGGAGGGCATGGATGGAATGCGATTGTGCAGATTTTTCAGTGTTTTTCGATTTTTGGGGGTGTTCATGGGGAGGGACATGCCATGTGGCTGGTGGCCATTTTGAGTGCAGCTACAGGCACTGGCCATGTGCTGGCACTGGCAGGCAAGTGGCCATTTTGAATGCAGGCTTTGTTGTTAGGCCTCCAACCATTTTGCCTACTTTTCAACCTTTATTTATGCCCAGGGGTAGTGAGTCTTGCATGGGCCTAGTCTTTCTGTGGGTTGTCTTGAATTTAAACATCATGGAGGCCATGGATGGAATGGGATTGTGCAGATTTTTCAGTGATTTTCGTTTTTTGGGCCTGTACTTGTGGCCTTTTCACCAGGGGTATTTGAGTCTAGCATGGGCCTAGTCTTTCTGTGGGCTGTCTTGAACTTAAACATCATGGAGGGCATGGATTGAATGGGATTGTGCTGATTTTTCTGTGATTTTCGTTTTTTTGGCCTGTTGTTGTGGCCTTTTCACCAGGGGTGGTGAGTGTTGCATGGGCCTAGTCTTTCCGTGGGGTGTCTTGAATTTAAACATCATGGAGGGCCTGGATGGCTTGTGATTGTGCTGATTTTTCTGTGATTTTCGTTTTTTTGGCCTGTTGTTGTGGGCTTTTCACCAGGGGTAGTGAGTGTTGCATGGGCCATGTCTTTCTGTGGGGTGTCTTGAATTTAAACATCATGGAGGGCATGGATGGAATTGGATTGTGCTGATTTTGCAGTGTTTTTCGATTTTTGGGGGTGTTCATGGGGACAGGCCATGTGGGTGGGGGCCATTTTGAGTGCTGGTACAGGCAGGCCCTGGCCATGTGCTAGGAGGCAAGTGGCCATTTTGAATGCAGGCTTTGTTGTTAGGCCTCCAACCATTTTGCCTACTTTTCAACCTTTATTTATGCCCAGGGGTAGTGAGTCTTGCATGGGCCTAGTCTTTCTGTGGGTTGTCTTGAATTTAAACATCATGGAGGGCATGGATGGAATGGGATTGTGCAGATATTTCAGTGTTTTTCGATTTTTGGGGGTGTTCATGGGGAGGGACATGCCATGTGGCTGGTGGCCATTTTGAGTGCAGCTACAGGCACTGGCCATGTGCTGGCACTGGCAGGCAAGTGGCCATTTTGAATGCAGGCTTTGTTGTTAGGCCTCCAACCATTTTGCCTACTTTTCAACCTTTATTTATGCCCAGGGGTAGTGAGTCTTGCATGGGCCTAGTCTTTCTGTGGGTTGTCTTGAATTTAAACATCATGGAGGCCATGGATGGAATGGGATTGTGTAGATTTTTCAGTGATTTTCGTTTTTTGGGCCTGTACTTGTGGCCTTTTCACCAGGGGTATTTGAGTCTAGCATGGGCCTAGTCTTTCTGTGGGCTGTCTTGAACTTAAACATCATGGAGGGCATGGATTGAATGGGATTGTGCTGATTTTTCTGTGATTTTCGTTTTTTTGGCCTGTTGTTGTGGCCTTTTCACCAGGGGTGGTGAGTGTTGCATGGGCCTAGTCTTTCTGTGGGGTGTCTTGAATTTAAACATCATGGAGGGCCTGGATGGCTTGTGATTGTGCTGATTTTTCTGTGATTTTCGTTTTTTTGGCCTGTTGTTGTGGGCTTTTCACCAGGGGTAGTGAGTGTTGCATGGGCCTAGTCTTTCTGTGGGGTGTCTTGAATTTAAACATCATGGAGGGCATGGATGGAATGGGATTGTGCTGATTTTGCAGTGTTTTTCGATTTTTGGGGGTGTTCATGGGGACAGGCCATGTGGGTGGGGGCAATTTTGAGTGCTGGTACAGGCAGGCCCTGGCCATGTGCTAGGAGGCAAGTGGCCATTTTGAATGCAGGCTTTGTTGTTAGGCCTCCAACCATTTTGCCTACTTTTCAACCTTTATTTATGCCCAGGGGTAGTGAGTCTTGCATGGGCCTAGTCTTTCTGTGGGTTGTCTTGAATTTAAACATTATGGAGGGCATGGATGGATTGGGATTGTGCTGATTTTGCAGTGTTTTTCGATTTTTTTTGTGCTCTATAACTGAACTGATGTTCCTCTGTCTTCCATTTTTTTTAGGTGCACAAGACTCAAGAGAACCACCAGTGCCAGGAAGAAGTCCTGCAGCGGTGTGTGTGTGCAGCATAACGTCACGCGACGTCACGTCTGGCCTCAGACAACTCTACAATTCGTGCAACTGCGGCCTGCTGTCTGACCTGCTCTGAAGAAGATGGCCCCGCCCCCAAAGAAAGTTCTCCGTAGCTCCTCTAGCAAGAAAGTTGCTAGTAAGGAGCAGTAGAAGCAAGTTACCAAGGAGGCTGGTGTGCCACCCGCCACGTTTTTTGGGAGCAAAAAAAAAGTACGCCTGCAGCAGCAGGATCTGCTGGGGACCAAGCTGGGAGCAGCACCCCTGCTCCATTGGGTTCAGTGCCTCCACCACCACGCCAACTTAAGTCAAAGCCCTTGAGTGCTTCAGAGGCAGTCAGTGTACTTCTCCAATCACCATCGACCAGTGATGTTGGCTCATCGCAAGAAAGTAGCAGCAATGTCCCTGAATCAACACAGGTTGTTGTAACTCATCTGACAAGTGTTGAACAACCACAGCCGCAACAACAACACCATGTGCAAGTACACGCCCAAGTACATGTGGAAGGAGAGGCAGCAAAAGGAGATGCGCAAGCAAAGGTGCATGGAGGTTCACAAGTGCCCACAATAGTTGTTCCTCCCGAAGTAGGGGCACATCAGGAAATCGACAATGAAGCCGAGGTATCATTGGAAGCCACTCCTCCTGATGATCATTCATTGTCTTCCACATCCCTAGCAAGGAAAAGATCAAGGGGGGTGTCTACATCTTCTTCAAGCCCACCTCGTTCTGATGCAAGTGATCTGTCTTGGGAACCACAACTGCGGTCTGACAGTGAGGCACACCATGATCTGACACCGGTACCTAAGCGTAAAAGGAAGGTCGTCCAAAAACTCAAACCTATGGAGTGTGATGAGGCTCAACAAGAAGTGACAGATACTGCTGGTGATGAAGCCTCTCACGATGACGACGAGCCAGTCATCACAAAGGTCACTGCAGCCCCACCGGGCATGCAGCAAAGAGACATTTTGACCCTATCCCGAGAAGCTGCTGAGCGTGATGATGATGTCGGCGAGGAGGCAATGGAAATGGAATCATTAGATTTGGAGTTAAGTAGTACACCAAAACCTACCGCTTCCATATTTCTTCCTCGCAAGAAGGTACCCACCTCGTCCTCGACCTCAATTCGTGGTGGTGAAAGTGCAAAACGTACTGAAGTTCGGCAATCCACATCCTCCACTTCATCTGGCATTAGCAGCAGGACCACCACCACCAGTATCGCCGCCTCCTCCGGCCCCCGAAGACATTTCAAGTCTCCAGTTTGGGACTTCTTTAGTGTTTGCCCAAAAAAGGAAAACGTAGCCATTTGTAGCCTTTGTAAGCTTCGATTTAGTCGTGGTAAGCTTGGTTCTAACTATGGTACCGGAGGCCAGAGAGGTCATCTTGAGAGAGCGCACCCTGTCCAATGGTTTCCGCACCTAGAGGCGGTCAAGAAAGCCGCAATTGCACGTAATGAAAACGTTGATTTTTCACCTGGTGATGACGAGGAGGTAGAAGACGATTCAAACACTTCACTTACACCCAGTTCCCCTGTCAGCAACACACCCCATGGGAGCCACACTAAGAGTGTGGGAGAGAGTGAGACATCAATGCGGAAAAGTTCATCAGCGAGCGTAACTGGGTCGAAGAGATCATCATCATCCCGTAAATCCTTGGTCCAGGGCAACATTAAAAAGATGTTGTTTACAGAAGCGCAATATGAACGCAACCACCCAATGACCCGTCTGTATAACACTAAGCTGGCTAAAATGCTAGCTCTGGACCTTCTCCCTTTTTCTTTTGTAGAAGGGGTTGGTTTTCTAGAATTAGTGACAGCGCTCTGCCCTAAATGGAAGGTTCCTAGCCGGTTCTATTTTGCCCGAGTTGCGGTTCCAGCACTACATGAAGATGTTCTGAAGGTGATTGGGGCAGCTTTGCAGAAGAGTGCTGTTCACACTATACATCTGACAACAGACATGTGTACCAGTGGCGCAGGCGCTGATTACATGTGCATCACTGCACACTGGGTCTCTTTTTCAGGGGCTAAAGCAAAGCTAAACGCAGGTGTTGACACTAACATTGTTTTTAAAGGTGCTCGGAAACATGCAACACTAGCCATGTTTGGTTTGGAGAAACGTCACACAGCAGAAAACATTTTGGAAGTCTTTAACACAAAGGTCCTTAACTGGCTGTCCCCACTAAAACGCAAGGTTGGTTATGTTTCCACGGACAATGGCGCCAATATAGTTAAGGCCATGAGGGACGGTTACTATTTCAGAGTGCCGTGTTTGGCGCACTGTATAAACCTGGTTGTCCAAAAATTCTTGGGTAATAAAGGCAGTGCAGCGTACAGTGTATTGGAGACCTGCCGAAAAATGTGCAAGCATTTCAGGCATTCTTTTAAGGCCCGGAAGCAGCTGAGGAGCCTGCTATATCAACGTCAAATGCCAGTGAAAGCACTCATCCAGGAGGTGGTAACACGTTGGAACTCAACCTTCTACATGCTTGAGCGTCTGTATGAGCAGTATACGGAACTCGATCAATATTTCTTTAAAGAGGGTATAGAGGAGCTGAGGATGGGTGGGCCGCAATGGAACATAGTTGAAAGCCTGACACGCATGCTTCGTCCTTTTGAGTTCTTCACGCGTGCAGTCAGCAAGGAGGACTCTAATTTGGGAAAAGCTATCCCATTGTTGTACATGCTGGAGGACCAACTGAAGGAGGTGTGTTCTGTGTTTGGAAAAGATGACAAAAACCAAGACTCTTTGCTTCTGGCTGAGCAATTATTAGAGCTCCTACAAGGTGATGAACGTCTTAAAAAGATCCACTCAGAACAGCATTACATTTGTGCTACTATTCTGGATCCACGCTACAAAAAGGCGCTGGCAGGCCAAGCATTCTTTCCTTTTGATGATGAACATGTTCCAAAGTACAAACGTTGGCTAGCCTTGTCAGCCAAGAAGTTTGAAACAGAATGGCTGGAAATTGAAGGAAATGGCAGTACATCAGCAGGCCATCCCCAGTCAAAACAATCCACTTCTGCACCTGTGGCTGTGGCACAAGTGACCTCTCAGCCGTTAAAGACACCAGCAACCGGATCATCTGCACGAAAGACAACAGAAACATTGGAGGCTGAAGAGGATTGGCTAGCTCTGCGTGGGTTTGGTTCTCAAAAGGTCAGAGGCACAGCAAGAGCTAAGCAAAGTGGAGGAACCTTGGATGAGGACCTTGAGTCGATGGTCAACAGATGACTCAACAGAGGTCTATGTTAATTCTGACCCATTGGCGTATTGGCATGGGAAAAAAGAATTGTGGCCACAGCTCACCAACCTGGCTTTAAACTACTTGTCTTGCCCACTCGCAAGCGTGTCTTCTGAACGGGTTTTCAGTGTGGCTGGTGGGATTGTAACTCCCAAACGGAGCCGCCTCTCGCCCAAAAATGTGGAGAGGTTAACAATGATCAAGATGAATCAGCACCTCATACCACCAGATTTCAGAGTACGAGAGAGCGTGCCGGATGAAGAGGAGGTGGCCAGCAACATAGATGAGGGAATTTCTACTCTGTCAGGTGACACTGAGCTCACCCTGCCTGAATTCGCAGAGTATGATGACAAAGCCTTATTCTTATTCCTGGACCGTGATACCGAGCCCTGAAAATGAGACAACGAATCAATAACTTTCTTTTTCATCCTTATTCACTTTTATTCCTGTGTGTCTGTCTTTCTTTGTTGTGCACAGTTAATATAATTCAAACTTTAATCAGATAATCACAAAAACAAGCCCATCACCAGAACTGTCTTCACTTGATTGCTAATTGATTTGAAGGTGCCGCAGTCTGCATTCCTCAGGTTCACAAGTTCAGAAGAACATGCTCCTCTATCCTCCTCCTCCAGACTCCTATTTCCATCAAAGCAGAGGGCTGGTTTACGCCCAATGAAGAAAGACTCAGCACTTGTGGGGGTGTTGTTCTACCTCTCTGCAGGTGAGTTGACGGGTCTGGGGCCATTGCTGGGAAGCACTAAAAGTGGTTTGGACCAAATCCGAGGCGGAAATTTTTTTGTGTTTTTGATGACTTGCTTGCCTTTGAGGTGCTCTTAGGGGGGGTTCCGTCTGTTTGTGGGTGAGTTTCGTGGTCTGGGAGCACTGCTGGGACACTCTAATCTTGATTGCATTTGCTTTTCAGGAAATCCGTCGTGGCAACCCCGACTTATGGCCTAGCTACGCAGTGCGTTTGGACCGAAGGCCCAGAAATATTGCAAGTATGAGATTTTGCTTTTGGCCTGTTTGGGGGTGTTATGCTTCTTGGCGGGTGGGTTGGCGCCGCGGGTCTTGGGGCATTCCTGGGAAAGGTCTAATACCGGGTAGAAGTGGTTGGGACAAAATCCAGGCCGATTTTTTTTGGGCTATTTCTGACATTTTGCTCTATGTAGCGTTTTCGGGGGCCTGTTTGGGGGGCTTCCTGGTGTTTGTGGGTGAGTTTCGTGGTCTGGGAGCACTGCTGGGACACTCTAATCTTGATTGCATTTGCTTTTCAGGAAATCCGTCGTGCCAACCCCGACTTATGGCCTAGCTACGCAGCGCGTTTGGACCGAAGGCCCAGAAATATTGCAAGTATGAGATTTTGCTTTTGGCCTGTTTGGGGGTGTTATGCTTCTTGGCGGGTGGGTTGCCGGGTCTTGGGGCATTCCTGGGAAGGTCTAATACCGGGTAGAAGTGGTTGGGACAAAATCCAGGCCGATTTTTTTTTGGCTATTTCTGACATTTTGCTCTATGTAGCGTTTTCGGGGGCCTGTTTGGGGGGCTAAAATGGATTGCAAACCCTTTAGATTCTTTAGAGGTTAGAGTAGCGCACACCTTTCCAAAAAATTGGCAGCCAGGTTCTTGTCTTCACTTGACAGATCATATCCCAAAAACAGGACATTGAGATGGGCAATTTTAGATTACGTGAAATTAAATATGTAGCCCAAGTTGGCGAATCCCACAAATATGTTTTTCACCCTGCTCAAATGTTCAAGTAATTGATCGTCTGTCAGATAGATGTAATCTACATAGGACACGTCCTCCTCATTGCATATTTGTAATAATTCTGTCATTCTTGCCGAGAATAGCCCCGGGCTGTTCTCATATCCTTTAGGCAAACAACGAAGTGACGCTGAGTGCCGAGGGTAGAGAATGCTGTCAAATATCTGCTGTCTGGAGATATATTTTAGTAGAAAAATCCATCCAAGATTTCTAATGTCATTTTTTTTTTCCGCACAATGTTATTCATTAATGCTGCACTGTGTGTATTTTGAACTGCAAATGTTTGTGTGCATGTGTTCAAATGTCATTAATATAAAACTAGACGAAATGTGTTGTCAGGTTTCAATACTGGAAATGAAGGATTATTCATCCAGGACGTGCCAGTCTCAATTACACCTTGGTATTCAAGTTGGTCTAAGATTTTTTTGACCAGTCTTTTTGCATTGTGTTTTATAGGGTACTGTCTCTGTGGATTCGCAGTAGATTTTAATGGGATTTCGTGGTGAGCAGACTTCACGTCCCACCCTACATGGTTGCGGTATAATACCTAAACTAACCCTTGTGCCCACTCCTGCCTGTATGAATGTTTTAGAGAATCAGGAACGAGGTCGGAGGAATCAGGCAAAATGATGCTTTCCCCCTTTGGGCAATCCATCACAAACTCAAGCAGCCAATCTTTTTCGGCTAAAAGTATGTCATATCCATACATTAAAATCTCCCAAAAGAGACCTTTAACCTTCCTTGAGATGTCCCCCTCTAATTGAAGTGTAATTTCGTACAGTCTAAGCAGAACACTAAATATGGTATCAAGTGTTTCCACCATGATGTGTTCATTCAATACTGCTGGCACCAGAAAATCCTTCAGGTTCTGGTGACCTGTGGTTACTTCTGCCACACTTTCTAGCATCGTCAGAGACCATTCCCAGTTCAGAAGGTGAGTCCTCAGCAACCTGGGCGTGTCTAATTTTTAAGACAGCTACTTTCTTATTTTTGGATTGAGGTTTTGTTTTAAGTTTCTCTTCCTGTTTGATAATATAATCTGAATTCCGATGTGTTTCCCTTTTTGTCTTTGGTCAATCTTCCTGCTTTTGTTCTGATCGCCCGTCCCTCTATGAGTTTTTTGATGAACCTGTAGGAAACGAAAGGAATGTGTATCAGTGCCCTGATACCTATCAGGTTTTCTAATGTTATCACGATTCCTATGGTTGTACCTCTTTTCATAGGACTCCTATTGGGGAGACCCACCCTTGATCGTGAATTTTTTTCTGATTTATTTTGGGGGAATTTATGTTTTTTTGTTTCTTTTTAGAGTAGGTGGGGTCTTGCTTTGAGTTTTCTTTGTCAGGACAACCATTTGTGGCTTCCCGGCTTTGGTTCCCAAATTACCACTACCTAATGCAACATAGATTTCTTCGATAATTTTTGGTAATTCTTGCTCCCTATTGATAGGAGCAGCTTTCCTTATTTGGTGGTGTAAGCCACTGCTGCTGCCTCTCTCTTCTTGTGGCTCAGCATGATTGCAGGGATTTGGGTACAATTACCCATCAGTTTCATTCCCAAGTCCAGGGCAGGTCTTTCCCTATACTCGTTCTGTATCTGTTTCAATACATCAAGAACAACTGCTAAGGAAGGGGTAAAGGGTACTCTGACGTAAACTGCAGCAAAGATTATTACCCAAGTGGTACAATCCTCAAACACCTGGGTATGTCAATGTATGTATGACTGTGTGCCTGGGTGTGTCAGTGTATGTATGAGTATGTGGCTGGATGTGCCAGTGTATGCATAATTGTGGACCTGGGTGTGTCAGTATATTCATTAGTGTGCGCCTGGGTGTGCCAGTGTATGCGTGAGTGTTTGCCTAGGTGTGCCAGTGTGTGTATGAGTATGTGCCTGGGTGTGTCAGTGTTTGCATAAGTGTGTGCTTGGGTGTGTCAGCGTATGCATGAGTATGTGCCTGGGAGTGTCAGTGTATGCCTGGGTGTCTTAATGTTTGCATGAGTATGTGCCTGGGTATATCAGTTTATGCATGAGTGTGTGCCTGGGTATGTCAGTGTATGCATGAATGTGTGCCCAGGTTTGTCAGTGTGTGCCTGGGCATGCCGGTTTATGCAAGAGTGTGTGCCTGTGTGTTAGTATATGCATGAGTGTGTGCCTAGATATGTCAGTGTATGTGTCAGTGTGTGCCTGTGTGCATTAGTGTATGCATGAGTCTGTGGCTGGGTATATCAGTGTATGCATGAATCTGTGCCCGGGTGTGTCAGTTTGTACATCAGTGTGTGCCTGGGTATGTCAATGTATGCATAAGTATGTGCCTGGGTGTGTCCGTGTTTGTATCAGTGTGTGCCTGGGTATGTCAGTGTATGCATGACTGTGTCCCTGGGTGTTTCAGTGTGTGCCTGGATGTGTCAGTGTATGTATGAGTGTGTGCCTAGGTATGTACGTGTATGCATGAGTGTGTGCCTGAGTGCGTCAGTGGCTGGATCATTGTTTGGCTGGATGTGTCAGTGTCTGTATCAGATTGTTCCTGGGTGTGTCAGTGGATTTATCAGTATGTGCCTGGGTGCTTCCATGGTTGTATCAGTGTGTGCCACGGTGTGTTAGTGCCTGCATCAATGTGTGCCTGGTTGTGTTTGTGTCTCTATCAGTGTGTGCATGTGTGTTTTAGTATAAGTATGACTGTATGCCGGTGTGTGTCAGTATATGTGTCATTTTGTGCCTGGGTATGTCACTGTATGTATGAGTGTGTGCCGGGGTATGTAAGTACATGCATGAGTGTGTACCTGGATTTGTCAGTGTATGCATGAGTGTGTGCCCGGATATGTCAGTTTATGTAAATGAATACATAGGGGTGTCCCTGGGTGTGTTAGTGTGTGGATCAGTATGTGCTGGGCGAGTCAGTTTATGCATGAGTGTGTGCTTGGATATGTGAGGGTATGCATGGCTATGTGCCTAGGTGTGTCAGTGTATGCATGAGTGTGTGCCTCGTTATTCAAGTGCATGCATGACTGTGTGCATGCATCTGTTAGGGTATATATGAAAGTGTTCCTGGGTGTGTGAGTGTATCCGTCATTGTGTGCCTGGGTGTGTCCGTGTCTGTATCAGTGTGTGACTAGCTGTGTCAGTGTATGCACCAATGTCGGTCTGGGTGTCTTATTGTCTTATTGGATGCATTATAAAGAATACATAATTAATTTGTGACCTACATTACTACAATAAATGGTTCCAATGACCTGTTCAAAAAGATAGAAAACATAAATATAACTTAATGTTATAAGTTATAAATTTGCACAGTAAAGTTTACGTTTCTGCAATGCAAATGTTCATGTTATAATACAGCACTAAAGCATGGAACAAAATAGACACTAATACGCTTGAACTCCAACTAAATCAGACACGGCCAAGTTCGAGCAAACAGGTGGATCAGGCTGTAGAGGAATACACAGACTGGCTGAACTATGCCTTTATGGCAATGGTGCCAAATTGTAAAAACACTGGGAATCTTATCCAACCTTCAGCTCCCTGGTTAACGGAAGCTCTGCGATTGGAGAAACAAAAATGTCGTAGACTGGAAAGGCGCTGGAGAGTGAATTATGAGGCAGAGGAAAAAGAGAGCTATAAACATGCACTAGCCAACTACAAAATTCTACTAGCTACCAAAAAAAGGACCTTTTTCACCGAACAGATAGAATCCGCTAAAAATTCTGCAAAACAGCTATTTCAGGTAGGGAAAAAGCTTACAACCCTACCCAATAGCTCATCATCAGTGAGCAGCCAATCTTTATGTGATGACATTGCCTGTGCATTCAGGAATAAAGTCAATGACATATTCAACATCTTCACTGCTACCCCCAATAAGGCAGTCAAAGTGCTTTCCATCGCTGAGACTCAAAAGAATGACCTGTTGATCTTCTCACAAGTATCTAGTGAGTTGGTGGGGAGACTTATTCAGGAAATTAAATCGGGATCGCCATCAGACCCTTGCCCTCCGGCAGTTTTGAAAAACATGGCAGGGGAGGTAAGCCCTATTTTAACAAACATTTTTAACAATATGTTTTTATCAGGGACTTTCCCAGAAGTTGGAAAGATGCAGTCATCCTTCCATTATTAAAAGAAGCTAATCTGGATAATTCCATAACAAGCAACTATCTCCCTATTGCTAGCCTCCCTTTCGCCGCAAAAATAGTCGAGAAAATAATAAACAGCCAACTCACGCAGTTCATTCAAGATAATGAATTACTCGACCCCTCTCAGTTTGGCTTTCATCCAGGGTATAGCACTGAGACAGCTCTTACCAAGGCTACCGAGGAGATCAGAGCAGTGATGGACAAGGGTGTTGCCGCTGTGCTGATTCTCCTTGATTTGTCAGCGGCCTTTGATACCGTGCACCATGATACATTGCTTCAATGCCTTGAATATATAGGGGTCAAGCACCATACCCTTGTTTGAATATCGTCATTCTTGAAGAATAGAAAGCAGACAGCGTCCCTTGATCAGTATCAGGCAACTCCCTATGTACTGCCATGCGGGGTCCCTCAGGGCCCATCGTTAAGTCCTTCATTGTTTAATGTCTTCGTTTTAGAACTTACCGTTATTACAGCAGAATTTGACTTAAATTTGACATCTTAGGCCGACGATACGCAGATTGTAGTCGCAGCATATAAAAACCCATAATTTCCTGCATTGCAGTTTCAGCACTGCATGTGGGAAATCAGCTTCTGGATGGGAAAACATTGTCTAAAACTAAATTTGGATAAAACCAAAGTGGTGACCTTTGAAAATCTTCAACCAAAATGGGATGGATTGTGGTGGTCGGCTGAATTTGGACAGACCCCTAATCCAGTAGAGAAGGCCAAAAATCTAGGAGTATTGATAGATAATAAACTTACCTATGCCCAAAAAACGAATGCGATGTTTCAGCTTCATTCTATCTGCTAAAGAAACTCAAGAAGGTTATGCCTTACATTCCCTATGATCTTAGGAAAACAACTGTAACTACCTTGGTGCTGTCAAAGTTAGACTACTGTAACGGTTTAAACCTTGATTTACAGAGACAACATTTAAGGAAACTTCAGATGGTGCAGAATGCTGCAGCCAGGTTCCTACTGAATATACCCAAGTACCAATCAATCAAAGAAGAGATTCAGAAGCTCCACTGGTTGCCTATGGTGCAACGTTTAAAGTTTAAGGCACTCTGCCTTGCCTATAAAGCATTGAATGGGATAGGACAGGTGCCTTTGAAACACCTTTTCTCATGGTATCATCCAGGCAGACAGTTAAGGTCTACAAATGCTAGACTCATGTTGGTGCCAAGGATCCGAACTGCGAGCTGGAGAGGTCGGATTACGGCCTACTGTGCGGCCAAATTATGGAATACTCTTCCTGTTGACATGAGAGAGGCCAACTCTCTCTTTTCCTTCGGAAAAAAAATAATTAAAAACCTGGTTGTTTTTAGACTTATCCATTCCTTCAGGACTTACACTCCAGTTCAGCGCCAAGACACCCCAGGGTATTTGCGCGCTCTAGAAGTTTCATTAACATTAACATTACCATTAACACTACAAAACTGTAAGGCTGTAAAGCAATCGTACATTTAATTTAAGCATTTCAATTGTCCATTTGTATTTGTACACCACAAATGATGTACTGTGTTGGACCTGGCTCTTTTTACGACTCTGAACACATTTACCACAACTAACCAGTGCTAAAGTGCATATGTCTGTGTCTAGATTATATTTGTGATTGATTTATCCATGATTGGCGTATTTGATTTATTACTAGGTCCCTAGTAAAGTGTGCCCAGGGCCTGTAAATCAAATTCTACTAGTGGGCCTGCAGCACTGATTATGCCACCCACATGAGTAGCCCTGCAACATGTCTCAGACCCGCCACTGCAGTGTCTGTATGCAGTTCTGAACTACTATTTCAACCTGGCAGGCCCAAGGCAGCCTCATGGACAGGGTACAATGGTTTGAAAATGTAGAACATGTACAGTTGTGTTTTACATGTCATAATATTTAAATACTGCTAATTTCGTTTTTCATTATTTCAAGGACCATCTCTCCCATAGGGTAACACAGGATTGCCTTGAAAACATGTTAAGTGTAATTTCCCATTGGGAGCAGATAGAAATTTGGAGTTTGGGGTATCTGAACTCACAATTTAAAAATGTGTCTTTTTGTGAAGTTGGTTTTTAAAATGCATGATTGAAAATGCCACTTTTTGAAAGTGAGAATAAAGTATTAGGGTGACCCAGTTAAGTGCAGAACCTGGGGATTTGTACATTAAGTGAACAGTGGTTCTGCCACCTCTTAGCTTTAGAAAGCGTGAAAATTATTTGTAAAATTGGTCCCTCTATTAAGATGAGACTACCCAGTGACCAATCCATCAGCAGAAAATTGGTGGAACTTTTAGATCAGGTACAGTCCCTGCAAGGGCTTATCCTTTGAGAATGTTTGTGAATGCTCCATTTAGACATAAGCAGTGACAGCCTTAATTTATTTTTTGACAGGTCAACCATCTTTAGATTTTTACAAGTTGCCGTACTAACATACCCATAATTTGGGTATCCAAGTGGAACCTTGTCTAAGGTGAGCAGAGACAAGTGGTCTCTCCACAAATAATTGTTATTGTCCAAACTCCATCCAAATGCTAAAGTGCCTCATTTCTTTCTAATAGGCCACACACAGACCTTATCTATAGTCCTGAAGAAGACCCTCTCAGATGATAACATTAGCACTGTATTGTCCTGGGGTCGAAACGTTGACGTATGCAATCAAGTGTCAATGATAACCCATAATATTGAGAATAACTAGACTATTTGCTAGTTGGGCTGAATCACTTTTTTTTATATATTCCACAGTGTTTAAATGTGTGTCTGGAATATATGTATATTTGTTATGTATATATTGTGTTGTGATATGTAAATATATTCTTTGTTTTCACTTCACGTGTATATCTGTGTGTGCATATATTTGTTTTGTTCTCATTTTTTAGTACATATTTTCCATTTATTTACTATAAAATCATACACTGACTGAGGAGTACATGAGTGTCATTTGTTTGGACTTAAACTGGATATGCTTCATTGAATGCTAGTCTCATCTTAATAGAGGGACCAATTTTACAAATAATTTTCACGCTTTCTAAAGCTAAGAGGTGGCAGAACCACTGTTCACTTTTAGAAAGTGAGCATTTTCTTGGTTAACCATTATGTGCCTCTGCCTGTCTGTACAACCCACGTCTGGGTTGGCTAACAGTTGGGATCTTGTGCATTCACTTGAGACAACCACACAAAGGAAGCTGAGGTGTGGCGTGCATATCCTGATGGGCCATCACCAGACTGATGGGCCATCCTGAGCTAGAGTGTTCGGAGGAGTTGTCACGGACACCTGAATAGGGCTGTGCCTGTCACACAAAAAGTCTGAATCCCCCTGTAGTGTGTCTGGAGCCAGGTCAGGGAATGGTAAGGTCTTATGCACTACAAAGACTTTCCTTTGAAGTTTGCCTTCTTCAAACGCGGAAAGGGGTATAAGTATTGGACCGCTGGCACCCCAAAATCAGAACACTTTTAGAATAAGGACATCCTGCCAGGAAGAAGAGCTGGATGCTGCAGGAGGAACTGACACTCTGCCTGTTGCCTTGTTGGGATGGCCTGCTGCTTGCTACTTCTGTCCTGGGACTGGAAGGACTGGACTTTGCTATCTGAATCCAGCTTCCAGGGCTCTCCATGGGCTCATGCATGCTTGTCTGCTTGTGTCTCGTTAAAAAGTCTCAGGGTCATCAAATATTTATCCTGCATCTTGCTAACAGCACCGGGACTTCTTTGCTGGGAGTCCTGATTGCCAATTGGTGCTGAATTCAGTTCTTGGGCCCTTGGAATCGTTTGTCTGGTGCTGCAACACAAGAAAAGCAATATCGATGCCATCAGTGACGCCGCTGCATGCACTGGCATGGGGGGCACAGCTCATGAAGAACGATATGCACTGCCCGAACAGTAACTTATTGACTCAGACTACATCATCGAGGCAGCTGCCTGCACCAGAGCAGAGGGCACCACTCATGAAGAGCACAGTGCACCAACCTGACTTGCACTGCAGCCCTGACACCTGTTGATGCCAGCGACACAACCGCATGATCGTGGAGTCGATAATTGATGTGGGTGACCTCCCAAACACGACACAGCACCATCAATCAATCAATCAATCAATCAGATAATTTGCAAAGCCCACTACTTACCCGCAAGGGTTTCAAGGTGCTGAGGGTGGGGAGATGGGGGGTGCTGTTGCTACTGGTCGAACAGCCAGGTCTTGAGTCATCTCCTGAAGATTAGAAGGTCTTCAGTTTGTCGTAGAATGAGGGGGGAAGGTGTTCTGGGTCGTGGAGGCGTGGTGGGAGAAGGATCTGCCTCCGGCTGTGGTTCTACGGATGCGAGGGACAGTGGCCAGGGGGAGGTCTGCGGAGCGGAGATTCCTGTTGGGTACGTAGGAGAGTCGACTGTTGAGATAGGCAGGGCCGGTCTTGTGGAGTGCCTTGTGTGCGTGGATCAGGAGCTTGAAGGAGATTCTTTTGTCGACGGGGAGCCAGTGCAGGTTCCTGAGGTGGGGTTGATGTGGTCGCGGCGCGGGACGTTGAGGATGTAAATGTAAATGTAATGTAAATTGATACTTGTATAGTGCACTACTTACCCGCAAGGGTCTCAAGGCGCTTGTACGAATACCGCTGTGGAACCCATCCTGAGCCCAAGACCCGCCGAGGCGGGGAATTGAACCGTGGTCCCGGGCCAGACCTCTGCAACAGGGTCTGCCGCTCTAACCATTGAGCCACACTTCTCCACTCAGGCGTGCAGAGGCATTCTGGATTCTTCACAGTCTCTTGATGAGCTCGGTCGGGGCTCCGGTGTAGAGGGCGTTTCTGTAGTCGAGTCTGCTGCTGATTCGGGCCTGGGTGACTGTTTTCCTTGTGTCTGTCGGGATCCATCTGTAGATCTTGCGGAGCAGGTGGAGGAGACAGCGTTGACTTGTTTGGTCATGGTGAGTTTCGAGTCGAGGATGACTCCCAGGTTGCGTGCGTGGTTGGTAGGTGCGGGGGTTGTCCCCAGCGATGCAGGCCACCAGAGTTGTCCCATGCTGAGGGGTTGGGCCCGTGGATGAGAATCTCCGTCTTGTCTGTGTTCAGCTTAAGGCGGCTATCCTCCATCCCGTCGGCGACGGCCTTCATTCCCTGGTGGAGGTTGGATTTGGCAGTGAGGGGGTCCTCGGTGAGGGAGAGGATCAGTTGTGTGTCGTCGGCGTAGGAGATTATGTTGAGGTTGTGATGTTGGGTGATGTTTGCAAGAGGCTCCATGTAGACGTTGAACAGCGTCAGGCTGAGGGAGGATCCTTGCGGGATGCCGCAGATGATCTCGGAGGCTTCGGATTGGAACAGGAGGAGGCGGACACTCTGAGTTCTGCCGGAGGAGGAAGGAGGAGGTCCATTCCAGGGCCTTTTCTCGGATCCCTGCGTCGTGGAGTTGTGTGCATAGTGTGCGGTGGCAGATGGTGTTGAAGGCAGTGGAGAGATCCAGAAGGATGAGGGCCGCCATCTTGGCGTTGTCCAGTAGGATCCTGATGTCGTCTGTGCCGGCGATGAGGGCGGTCTCGGTGCTGTGGTTGCTGTGGAATCCTGACTGGGAGGGGTCCAGGATGCTTTTGAGGTAGCGGGTGAGCTGGATGTTGACAATCTTCTCGATGACCTTAGCTGGGAACGGAAGCAGGAAGATTTTGAGTTTGCTCGGGCCCGCCTTGGTTTTCTTCAGTAGGGCGTTGATCTCGGCGTGTTTCCAGCTCTCAAGGAAGGTCGCAGTCTTGAAGGAGAGGTTGATGATGTTGGGCAGGTGGGGAGAGATGGAGCTGCCGGCTTTTTTGAAGATGTGGTGTGGTAGAGGGTCAGACGGCGAGCCGGAGTGGATTGTGCCCATGGTCTTGATTGCGTCTTTGATACTCACGTTGGCCCTAGGTGTGGGCGGAAAATCCGTTACGCTCGCGGATTTTGTGGATTTTTGGGAAATTCGCAATCCGCGAGATTTGCGAATTTCCCGCAAAATCCGCAAATTCGCACGCAGCGGATTTTTTTGGCGGCGCGCGGCGTTGGTGATACAATTTTTGCGGCGTGCGGCGTTTATCATCGTTTGCCGAGTAGTTTTTTTCGATAGTTTGCGAGTGCTGCGCCATTTTGGATCTTGCTGTGTGATCTCGCGGGAATTGGCGAGCGCGATTACGTCATCGCGGCTTGCCAGCGATAGTTTGTCAACGCGAGTACGGCGAGATCACGTCTCGCGGTACTTCGCAATTGCGAGATTTGAGATGCGGCGAGCGAAAATATAAATTTGCAATTCTGCACAAGAAATCCACCAGCAAGCAGCATAAACCTTCTAGAAATGATGATTTTTATCTGAATAACTCCTTAGTTTGACATTTGCCTGCACTTTTTTAGCGAGGAGTCCATTTTGGGGAGGGGGGCAGGGGGGTGGGAGGAAGGAAGTGTAGGAGAGTAGGGTCTGCAATCCTATGATCACCCAGATTTTTTGCTTTTGTTTCACTGGTTTACGACTTTCTCTGGCTGCGGGCCTGCCAATCAGACCCACAGCCTGGCTGTTCTCTTTCTAAATTACGAGATGTACCCTAGGTGCATTTACCAATTGGTACTGGGCCACCTTATCAGACCCTGTAACTCAGGGCATAGGTGTACCCAGGGCCACCAGGGGCTGCAGCATGTATTGTGCCACCCCTGGCTGGCCTCCTAAATTTGACACAACTGGCTGCATGACAGCTGGGGCGAAGTCGTGTAATCACCCTTTGCTTTAGATATAGTAGCTCTATATCTAACCCTCCAATGGACACCCGAGTCCCTATCAGTCACTCCTATGGCAGGCCTTGACAATCCTGAAGGCAGAGTGCATGGGCTCGCGTGAACTGTGTTCTGGCCCGAGCCGAGCCGGTTGCAGCTTGCGGAGAAAAGACCCAATGGCTGTTCCATGATAACGCGTACCACATCGGTAACTTCAGTGCCGCGTTATCAAGACATGTCGAGTAAGGTGTCATACGAATCGGGGTGCTGCCCTCTCACCAATCCTGGCGACGAGGTTAGCATCCCGCCCTTCTAGAGGGACACGACATGTACGTAACTGTGAACCCCGGTTAAAGTTAACGAAAGCCTCAGCTCCACAAAATGGATGCTGCCACCACAGACACGAGTCTGACCTCCTGCTGCTGGGAGTCCTTCCAGCGAGGAGCACTTGGACAAAGGGTTTCCTGTCGAGGGCGGTGTTCGCACCGTCCCAGACAGGGTTTGTGTATTCTGGGTAGGTAGGGCTTTTGCGAGAAGGTGACTGCGGAGTGGCACCCCGGTGCTCACTACGCATCTGCCGGTTAGAACCAGTTCCAGGGGCGACAGCCCTGGCCTGGGGAAAGTCCGGCAGGGGAGAGGGGTGTAACTACCCCCCTTCCTGGTTCCACCCTTAGGGCAGGACCTAGTCATGTACCCACCCCTTTCTTTAGGATAAAGGCCGGAGCGGGGACCCTTCCAAATTAGATCATCTTTGAATCAAGAATACTTTCTACGAAAGGACTTCAAGACTCTTCTCAAGATTTCTCCCTTGTGGCTAAGGAGTAGTCACCCTGCATCAGCGGGCACCATCTAAGAACTCTGCGGTTTGCTGTAAGTCCTTCCTCAAGGAATCCGACGGCCCAGCTCGACGAGAACCGGCTTCCCTGGCACCTCTGACCTCTACCCACGTCATCAGCTCAGCTGTGATCTGTGGGTGCGACGAGACCTCGAGGGACCGGCCATCATCAGAACCTGCACGCTCTTAAAAACCAGCACGACCATCGAGGTAACCCTCTGGTGAGTGCTCTGGGGTCCGAGAAGCCCCGACCCTGAGCCGCTCCAACACCGAAGTGCAGTCTCCCAGCATCTCCACGATCTGCGTGGGGCCCTTCTGCTCGCTGCTCAGCACGTTGTCTGGTCACTAGCCGCTGGCTTGTGCCCTTCTGTGACGACATCCGAGAATCAACACTGCCGGTCTGGTTGCTCCAGACTGGCCCTTGCTTCCATCTTTTCGAGAAGCACCCCGGACCCTCCTGGTCCACTCAAGACGCCGACAGCGACATCCGTCGTGGGACAGCTCGCACCTCCACCGTGGTCGCCGACAATGCCTCCTGGTCCGTGAGACTGCAGAGCCTAGCGTCGCCCACTCACCTGGTCGAGGTGACGGCCAACCGGTGCCTTCCTGGTACCCTCTGACTACTGGCTAGTAGTACGAACTTGGTCCCCTCTGGTTTCAGGTTTCATCAATCTCCGATCCAGGCTTGGATCTCTACGAACTATTCATCACTGGTCGCCGGCCAGCAACTCCTTTTCTTCCGGCTCCTGGCTCGTCAGCGAAGACCCCGACGCCTGTAAGACTTGCAGCCGCAGCCCTCGTGGCTAGGTAACTCAGCATTTCGGTGCCTGCATAGCCTCCTTACTCTAGGGTCCCGAGTCCCTCGCTTCCGACTTGCCTTAAACCTTTCCGTGTCCTCGGACACTTGTTTTAAACTGTGCACTTGAAGTATTTGCTAAAGAGATTTGGTTTGTGCTTAGTACCCTGTCCTCATAAAGAGTACAGGGCTGTTGTGATTCTTAATAAATATATGGTTTATTTTCATAACACTTGTGTGGTGTCCTTTCACTGGGTGTTCAAGGGGTACATGTGTGGTAAACAGCTGGCTTAACGCGCCCTCTCGAGTCTTTAGTCTTAGACTGCTCGTATCCACGCTACTAGGATAGCTGGTCTATAGGTTGACTTACAACCAAACACCATAAGGGTCGTTGGAACGATACATAGCGGTCGCTAGAATAGCGAACGTTGCATATCGGGCCAACTTCTCACATTGGTGAGCAGCGGTTGGGATTTGAGCTTGCTGTTGTTTTACCACACGTATCCTAAGAATATCTTGTTGAAAGATCGCACAAGTACTGTTAGTACATATAACTGAAGCTTAGAATACTCTGAGTTCTACTGAACCAGCTGTTGTAGCTCCTCAAGGCTTAGCACACCTTGGCTACAGCTCTTAGCAAGGGAAAAGTAGGTAAACACATAGTGTAGGTAGGTGCATCACTTACACCACACTAGAACCAGTATGTCGGACAAAGGTGGAAACTCTGAGTCTCCCCTTGTGTCAGTTGACCCTCCACAGGTCATCCCGTCAAGATATACTGCGCTTAACTTCCATGAGTTACGACAAGTATGTACCTCTAGGAAGATTAAGCAAGGGGCTAACCCCACCACCTCCTTTCTGATTGGTCTCCTAGAGACTTATGATGCCAGAAAGGCTGAGAAGCTTCTTAGCCCTTCTAATCCAGAAGGAGGCATGCCTCCCCTCGAGGGAACCCGGGACGATCCTGACCTCATTCACCTCGCAACTGAGAACGAAGATGGCGAGGAGGATGAGGATGAGGATCTCTCTGGGGACGAGGCAGATAAGGGACAGGTAGAAGTCGTCAGACTGACACGGTCCAACTTAAGCAAACATGATAGTGGTACTGGGGGACCCCCGGCGCTACTGTCAGGTGCGCTTAACATTGGGAATGGACGAGTTAGGTCTCTATCAAGAGGCTCTAACAGATCCGTTCGAACCAATGGCTCTTGCAACTCTTCTCAAAGAGGGATGACGTCCCCTCAGAGGAGAGTGTACGAAGCTAAGGAAAGGGCAGCTAATCTGAGGATCGAAAGGGAAGAACTTGCCCTGGCCAAGGAAAAGCTTGCTTTTGCTAGAGAGCAACAGTTAAGTGGGGCAGTCCCCACTGGTGGCAGCAATGTACCTAGTAATAGGGAAAAGAGTTTCGATACGAAACACCTTGGGAATATAGTGCCCCCCTTTAAACAAGGGGACGACATCCACAAATGGATTACTGCTTTGGAGAGGGCCTGCACTGTGCAAGGTGTTCCCCAGAGTCAGTGGGCAGCTATCTTGTGGCTCTCCTTTGAAGGTAAAGGAAGAGACAAGCTTCTCACCACAAGGGTAGAGGACGCTAACAATTACCAAGTCTTGAAGAATACACTCGTTGAAGGGTTCGGCCTAACCACTGAGCAGTACAGGGTGCTGTTCAGGGATACCCAGAAAACGCAGGCTCAAGACTGGTCTGATTTTGTCGATTGTGCCACTAAGGCTTTTGAGGGCTGGTTGCTGGGCAGTAAGGTTACTGATTACAAAGGATTGTACAATTTGATGATGAGAGAACAAATTTTAAACAATTGTCAGAACCAGTTGTTGCATCAGCATCTTGTCGACTCGGATCTGACCTCTCCCCAAGAATTGGGACAGAAGGCAGACAAATGGGTTCGTACGAGAGTTAAACAGAACCAGGGCCAGAATCAAGGTGGTCAGAAGAAAGCAGACCAGAAGGGTAAAGATTCTAAGGGGGAACAAAATGACCAGAAGTCTTCGACAGGTCCCCAACAACCCAAAGAGGGTGGGGGTCAGGCTCCCCAAAAGAAGAAAGAAGGCCAATCCAAACGATGGTGCCAGTACTGTAAAAGTAAATCTCACTGGTTTAGTGAGTGCACCAAGAAAGGAGGAGGGCAGCCTCCTGCCACTGCAGCCCCTAAGGCACCTGTGCCCCCTAGTACAGCCAGCAGTGGTAGTGCACCTCCCAAGGGTTTAGTAGGGTTAACCCTGGGTTCTGAGGGGCGTGACAACTTAGTTGGCACACTCACTCAGGCTGTCCTTGTCAGTACAGGGGACGTGGACGTGTCCCCTGACGTAAGCCCCAATACTTTGGGCAAATACCGACAGACGCCTTTCATAAATGGAAAGATGGCTCAGGCCTATAGGGACACTTGTGCCAGCGTCACCATGGTGACGCCTAACTTTGTGGACCCTGGACAGATCATGCCAGGTACAGAATTCCTGGTGACCAATGCAAGCAATGTCACTACCAATCACAGTATGGCAATTGTAGCTTTCTCCTGGGGAGGGGTAACTGGCCAAAAGAAGGTTGTAGTTAGTCCAGACCTCCCAGTGGATTGTTTGTTGGGCAATGATTTGGAGTCGTCACAATGGTCAGAAGTGGAGCACCGGACTCACATGGAAATGTTAGGTTTGCCAGCACATGTGTTCGCTGTGACTAGGTCACAGGTCAGGAAATGCCCCACTGAACAGGTGCTGGATCCTGGAACAACGGACCAGACACCTCCCAAGAAAAAGAGCAGTAGGGTTAAGGCTGCGCCTTCCCCCTTGCCCCAGGTCGAGGATCAAGTCTCAGAGGAGGCTGACCTACAGGAATTGAGGGAAACTGAGCCGAGAGAGTTCGAACTTGATCAAGTTGAATTCTTGGGCTCAGGGGGACCCTCAAGGGAAGATCTGGGGAAGGACCAGTTAGACTGCCCTTCTCTTGAACCCCTCAGACAGCAGGCTGCTGCTGAGGCTGCTGGGAACGCCACAGGTACCCACAAGGTATACTGGGAAGATGGACTCCTATACACTGAGTCAAGAGACCCCAAGCCTGGCATGACCAGGAGGCTGGTCGTCCCCTTGTCTCAGCGTGGTTTCCTACTTACCTTGGCCCACGAGATTCCCTTAGCAGGTCACTTAGGCCAGACGAAAACGTGGGACAGGCTTGTCTCGCACTTTCACTGGCCTCACATGAACGAAGATACCAAGGAGTTTTGCCGCTCCTGTGTCACTTGCCAAGCCAGTGGTAAGTCAGGTGGCACGACAAAGGCCCCCCTTATACCAATGCCTGTGGTGGGGGTGCCCTTTGAACGGGTGGGGATCGACATTGTCGGTCCCATGGAACCACCGACAGCATCAGGGCACAAGTTTATACTGGTGGTAGTGGATCATGCCACCAGGTATCCTGAAGCTATTCCCCTTAGGACCACTACAGCACCTGTTGCGGCAAGAGCCCTAGTTGGAGTATTCTCCAGAGTGGGCTTCCCTAAGGAGGTCGTCTCCGACAGAGGTGCAAACTTTATGTCGAGCTACTTAACTGCTATGTGGAAGGAATGTGGTGTCAACTACAAGTTCACTACACCCTATCATCCACAATGCAATGGGCTTGTTGAGAGATTCAACAGGACCCTAAAAGGGATGATTCATGGACTACCGGAAAAGCTTCGGCGTAGATGGGACGTCCTGATCCCCTGCCTCTTGTTCGCCTACAGAGAAGTCCCACAGAAGGGGGTTGGCTACAGCCCTTTTGAACTTTTGTACGGGCATCCTGTAAGAGGACCCCTGTGTTTGGTGAAGGAAGGATGGGAGAGACCTCTCAAAAAGCCTGCAACCAACATAGTGGACTATGTGCTCGGCCTCCGCTCGCGGATGGCTGAATACATGGAGAAGGCATCCGAAAACCTTAAGGCCAGCCAAGAACTCCAAAAAGCTTGGCATGACCAAAAGGCTGTCTTGACTGTTTACCAGCCCGGACAGAAGGTGTGGGTGTTGGAGCCAGTGGCCCCAGCAGCACTCAAGGACAAATGGTCCGGGCCCCACACCATCCTGGAGAAAAAGGGAGAGGTCACCTACCTGGTCGACCTGGGAACTCCCCGGAGCCCCCACAGGGTGCTTCATGTCAACAGGCTAAAAGCATATGTCGACAGGAAGGACATGAGCTTGCTCATGGCCCTAGATGAGGGACAGGAAGAGGAGAGTGACCCTCTCCCCGACCTGCTCTCTCAGAATCCTGACGATGGCTCGGTAGATGGTGTTGTCTTTTGTGGCAGCCTCTCCGAACATCAACAGAGCGACTGTAAACAGGTTCTTCAGTCGTTCCGACATCTGTTTTCTCTGACACCCAGTCAGACCGATTGGTGCACCCATGAGGTCGACACTGGTGACAGCTTGCCCGTAAAGAGTAAAATCTACAGGCAGCCTGATCACGTTAGAGACTGCATCAAAAGTGAAGTGCAGAAAATGTTGGAGCTGGGAGTCATTGAACCCTCGGATAGCCCTTGGGCTAGTCCCGTAGTTCTAGTGCCGAAACCTCACACCCAGGGTGGTAAGAGAGAGATGAGGTTTTGCGTAGACTACAGGGGTCTCAATGCAGTCACTAAGACTGACGCCCACCCAATACCAAGGGCAGACGAGCTTATCGATAGATTGGCTTCGGCCAACTACTTAAGTACGTTTGACCTGACAGCTGGGTATTGGCAAATCAGGTTAGCTGAGGACGCCAAGCCTAAAACCGCATTTTCAACCCCTGGTGGGCATTATCAGTTCGTGGTGATGCCCTTTGGTCTGAAAAATGCACCTGCCACCTTCCAACGGTTGGTGAATCACGTCCTTACTGGGCTGGATGACTTCTGTGCGGCGTATCTTGACGATATTGCTGTCTTTAGCTCCACCTGGGAGGATCACCTGGTCCACCTGGGGAAGACGTTAGAGGCACTGCAAGCAGCAGGTCTCACTATCAAGGCCACCAAGTGCCAGATAGGGCAGACACAGGTTGTATACCTGGGCCACCTTGTCGGTGGAGGTCAGGTTCAGCCACTGGAGAGCAAGATACAGTCAATCAGGGACTGGGCTCCTCCAACCACCCAGACTCAGGTTCGAGCTTTCTTGGGCCTGACTGGTTACTACAGGAAGTTTGTCAGGAACTATGGTTCCATCGTGACACCATTAAATGAACTGACAAGTAAGAAAATGCCAAAAAAGGTTCAGTGGACAGCGAGCTGTCAAAAAGCATTCGATGACCTAAAGCAGGCCATGTGCACGGCGCCTATCCTCAAGAGTCCGGACTACTCCAAACCATTCATTGTCCAAACAGATGCTTCTGAGCTGGGTGTGGGAGCTGTTCTTTCTCAACTGAACTTTGACGGTCAAGACCAGCCCATTGCTTTTATAAGCAGACGGCTGACCCCTAGAGAGAAGAATTGGTCAGCTATTGAGAGGGAGGCCTTTGCTGTGGTTTGGGCCCTGAAGAAGCTGAGGCCATACTTGTTTGGCACTCACTTCAAGATTCAGACCGACCATAAGCCCCTCTTGTGGCTAAATCAGATGAAGGGTGAAAACCCCAAACTGCTTAGGTGGTCCATTTCCCTACAGGGGATGGACTTCACAGTGGAACATAGACCTGGTACTGATCATGGCAATGCCGATGGGCTCTCCAGATATTTCCACTTAGAACAAGAAGACTCACCTGGTCAAGGTTAGCTAGTTGTTCCGACGTTTGGGGGGGGGTCATGTAGGAGAGTAGGGTCTGCAATCCTATGATCACCCAGATTTTTTGCTTTTGTTTCACTGGTTTACGACTTTCTCTGGCTGCGGGCCTGCCAATCAGACCCACAGCCTGGCTGTTCTCTTTCTAAATTACGAGATGTACCCTAGGTGCATTTACCAATTGGTACTGGGCCACCTTATCAGACCCTGTAACTCAGGGCATAGGTGTACCCAGGGCCACCAGGGGCTGCAGCATGTATTGTGCCACCCCTGGCTGGCCTCCTAAATTTGACACAACTGGCTGCATGACAGCTGGGGCGAAGTCGTGTAATCACCCTTTGCTTTAGATATAGTAGCTCTATATCTAACCCTCCAATGGACACCCGAGTCCCTATCAGTCACTCCTATGGCAGGCCTTGACAATCCTGAAGGCAGAGTGCATGGGCTCGCGTGAACTGTGTTCTGGCCCGAGCCGAGCCGGTTGCAGCTTGCGGAGAAAAGACCCAATGGCTGTTCCATGATAACGCGTACCACATCGGTAACTTCGGTGCCGCGTTATCAAGACATGTCGAGTAAGGTGTCATACGAATCGGGGTGCTGCCCTCTCACCAATCCTGGCGACGAGGTTAGCATCCCGCCCTTCTAGAGGGACACGACATGTACGTAACTGTGAACCCCGGTTAAAGTTAACGAAAGCCTCAGCTCCACAAAATGGATGCTGCCACCACAGACACGAGTCTGACCTCCTGCTGCTGGGAGTCCTTCCAGCGAGGAGCACTTGGACAAAGGGTTTCCTGTCGAGGGCGGTGTTCGCACCGTCCCAGACAGGGTTTGTGTATTCTGGGTAGGTAGGGCTTTTGCGAGAAGGTGACTGCGGAGTGGCACCCCGGTGCTCACTACGCATCTGCCGGTTAGAACCAGTTCCAGGGGCGACAGCCCTGGCCTGGGGAAAGTCCGGCTGGGGAGAGGGGTGTAACTACCCCCCTTCATGGTTCCACCCTTAGGGCAGGACCTAGTCATGTACCCACCCCTTTCTTTAGGATAAAGGCCGGAGCGGGGACCCTTCCAAATTAGATCATCTTTGAATCAAGAATACTTTCTACGAAAGGACTTCAAGACTCTTCTCAAGATTTCTCCCTTGTGGCTAAGGAGTAGTCACCCTGCATCAGCGGGCACCATCTAAGAACTCTGCGGTTTGCTGTAAGTCCTTCCTCAAGGAATCCGACGGCCCAGCTCGACGAGAACCGGCTTCCCTGGCACCTCTGACCTCTACCCACGTCATCAGCTCAGCTGTGATCTGTGGGTGCGACGAGACCTCGAGGGACCGGCCATCATCAGAACCTGCACGCTCTTAAAAACCAGCACGACCATCGAGGTAACCCTCTGGTGAGTGCTCTGGGGTCCGAGAAGCCCCGACCCGGAGCCGCTCCAACACCGAAGTGCAGTCTCCCAGCATCTCCACGATCTGCGTGGGGCCCTTCTGCTCGCTGCTCAGCACGTTGTCTGGTCACTAGCCGCTGGCTTGTGCCCTTCTGTGACGACATCCGAGAATCAACACTGCCGGTCTGGTTGCTCCAGACTGGCCCTTGCTTCCATCTTTTCGAGAAGCACCCCGGACCCTCCTGGTCCACTCAAGACGCCGACAGCGACATCCGTCGTGGGACAGCTCGCACCTCCACCGTGGTCGCCGACAACGCCTCCTGGTCCGTGAGACTGCAGAGCCTAGCGTCGCCCACTCACCTGGTCGAGGTGACGGCCAACCGGTGCCTTCCTGGTACCCTCTGACTACTGGCTAGTAGTACGAACTTGGTCCCCTCTGCTTTCAGGTTTCATCAATCTCCGATCCAGGCTTGGATCTCTACGAACTATTCATCACTGGTCGCCGGCCAGCAACTCCTTTTCTTCCGGCTCCTGGCTCGTCAGCGAAGACCCCGACGCCTGTAAGACTTGCAGCCGCAGCCCTCGTGGCTAGGTAACTCAGCATTTCGGTGCCTGCATAGCCTCCTTACTCTAGGGTCCCGAGTCCCTCGCTTCCGACTTGCCTTAAACCTTTCCGTGTCCTCGGACACTTGTTTTAAACTGTGCACTTGAAGTATTTGCTAAAGAGATTTGGTTTGTGCTTAGTACCCTGTCCTCATAAAGAGTACAGGGCTGTTGTGATTCTTAATAAATATATGGTTTATTTTCATAACACTTGTGTGGTGTCCTTTCACTGGGTGTTCAAGGGGTACATGTGTGGTAAACAGCTGGCTTAACGCGCCCTCTCGAGTCTTTAGCCTTAGACTGCTCGTATCCACGCTACTAGGATAGCTGGTCTATAGGTTGACTTACAACCAAACACCATAAGGGTCGTTGGAACGATACATAGCGGTCGCTAGAATAGCGAACGTTGCATATCGGGCCAACTTCTCACAGGAAGTGCCCCACAGTCTTCAACTTCCTGTTCCTGTTCAGCAGGCTCCTCCCAGTGCTTTGTCCATCTCCTGGTCACTTTTCATTTGGGTCTGGAGCTGGAAGGATTACTTTTTGTGGATGCTGCTGGATATTTGGATTTGAGGCCTTTTTGACTTTCTTTGGATCACTGTTGGATTAGAAATTTTACAAGTAAGTTTGTTTGGGGCATTACAGTTGCTGCAATTAAAATTTTGGAATTTTCGATTTTTGGGCTGTTTTGGGGCCTTTTGCCCAGGGGTACTGAGTCTTTCTGTGGGTTGTCTTGAACTTAAACATCATGGAGGCCATGGATGAATTGGGATTGTGCTGATTTTTCTGTGTTTTTCGATTTTTGACCTGTTGTTGGGGCCTTGACCAGGGGTAGTGAGTGGTGCATGGGCCTAGTCTTTCTGTGGGCTGTCTTGAACTTTAACATCATGGAGGGCATGGATGGAATGGGAGTGTGCTGATTTTTCTGTGTTTTTCGATTTTTGACCTGTTGTTGGGGCCTTGACCAGGGGTAGTGAGTGGTGCATGGGCCTAGTCTTTCTGTGGGGTGTCTTGAATTTAAACATCATGGAGGCCATGGATGGAATGGGATTGTGCTGATTTTGCAGTGTTTTTCGATTTTTGGGGGTGTTCATGGGGAGGGACATGCCATGTGGCTGGTGGCCATTTTGAGTGCAGCTACAGGCACTGGCCATGTGCTGGCAGGCAAGTGGCCATTTTGAATGCAGGCATTGTTGTTAGGCCTCCAACCATTTTGCCTACTTTTCAACCTTTATTTATGCCCAGGGGTAGTGAGTCTTGCATGGGCCTAGTCTTTCTGTGGGCTGTCTTGAACTTAAACATCATGGAGGGCATGGATGGAATGGGATTGTGCTGATTTTTCTGTGTTTTTCGATTTTTGACCTGTTGTTGGGGCCTTGACCAGGGGTAGTGAGTGGTGCATGGGCCTAGTCTTTCTGTGGGGTGTCTTGAATTTAAACATCATGGAGGGCATGGATGGAATGGGATTGTGCTGATTTTGCAGTGTTTTTCGATTTTTGGGGGTGTTCATGGGGACAGGCCATGTGGGTGGGGGCCATTTTGAGTGCTGGTACAGGCAGGCCCTGGCCATGTGCTAGGAGGCAAGTGGCCATTTTGAATGCAGGCTTTGTTGTTAGGCCTCCAACCATTTTGCCTACTTTTCAACCTTTATTTATGCCCAGGGGTAGTGAGTCTTGCATGGGCCTAGTCTTTCTGTGGGTTGTCTTGAATTTAAACATCATGGAGGGCATGGATGGAATGGGATTGTGCAGATTTTTCAGTGTTTTTCGATTTTTGGGGGTGTTCATGGGGAGGGACATGCCATGTGGCTGGTGGCCATTTTGAGTGCAGCTACAGGCACTGGCCATGTGCTGGCACTGGCAGGCAAGTGGCCATTTTGAATGCAGGCTTTGTTGTTAGGCCTCCAACCATTTTGCCTACTTTTCAACCTTTATTTATGCCCAGGGGTAGTGAGTCTTGCATGGGCCTAGTCTTTCTGTGGGTTGTCTTGAATTTAAACATCATGGAGGCCATGGATGGAATGGGATTGTGCAGATTTTTCAGTGATTTTCGTTTTTGGGGCCTGTACTTGTGGCCTTTTCACCAGGGGTATTTGAGTCTAGCATGGGCCTAGTCTTTCTGTGGGCTGTCTTGAACTTAAACATCATGGAGGGCATGGATTGAATGGGATTGTGCTGATTTTTCTGTGATGTTCGTTTTTTTGGCCTGTTGTTGTGGCCTTTTCACCAGGGGTGGTGAGTGTTGCATGGGCCTAGTCTTTCTGTGGGGTGTCTTGAATTTAAACATCATGGAGGGCCTGGATGGTTTGTGATTGTGCTGATTTTTCTGTGATTTACGTTTTTTTGGCCTGTTGTTGTGGGCTTTTCACCAGGGGTAGTGAGTGTTGCATGGGCCTAGTCTTTCTGTGGGGTGTCTTGAATTTAAACATCATGGAGGGCATGGATGGAATGAGATTGTGCTGATTTTGCAGTGTTTTTCGATTTTTGGGGGTGTTCATGGGGACAGGCCATGTGGGTGGGGGCCATTTTGAGTGCTGGTACAGGCAGGCCCTGGCCATGTGCTAGGAGGCAAGTGGCCATTTTGAATGCAGGCTTTGTTGTTAGGCCTCCAACCATTTTGCCTACTTTTCAACCTTTATTTATGCCCAGGGGTAGTGAGTCTTGCATGGGCCTAGTCTTTCTGTGGGTTGTCTTAAATTTAAACATCATGGAGGGCATGGATGGAATGGGATTGTGCAGATATTTCAGTGTTTTTCGATTTTTGGGGGTGTTCATGGGGAGGGACATGCCATGTGGCTGGTGGCCATTTTGAGTGCAGCTACAGGCACTGGCCATGTGCTGGCACTGGCAGGCAAGTGGCCATTTTGAATGCAGGCTTTGTTGTTAGGCCTCCAACCATTTTGCCTACTTTTCAACCTTTATTTATGCCCAGGGGTAGTGAGTCTTGCATGGGCCTAGTCTTTCTGTGGGTTGTCTTGAATTTAAACATCATGGAGGCCATGGATGGAATGGGATTGTGCAGATTTTTCAGTGATTTTCGTTTTTTGGGCCTGTACTTGTGGCCTTTTCACCAGGGGTATTTGAGTCTAGCATGGGCCTAGTCTTTCTGTGGGCTGTCTTGAACTTAAACATCATGGAGGGCATGGATTGAATGGGATTGTGCTGATTTTTCTGTGATTTTCGTTTTTTTGGCCTGTTGTTGTGGCCTTTTCACCAGGGGTGGTGAGTGTTGCATGGGCCTAGTCTTTCTGTGGGGTGTCTTGAATTTAAACATCATGGAGGGCCTGGATGGCTTGTGATTGTGCTGATTTTTCTGTGATTTTCGTTTTTTTGGCCTGTTGTTGTGGGCTTTTCACCAGGGGTAGTGAGTGTTGCATGGGCCTAGTCTTTCTGTGGGGTGTCTTGAATTTAAACATCATGGAGGGCATGGATGGAATGGGATTGGGCTGCAGTGTTTTTCGATTTTTGGGGGTGTTCATGGGGACAGGCCATGTGGGTGGGGGCCATTTTGAGTGCTGGTACAGGCAGGCCCTGGCCATGTGCTAGGAGGCAAGTGGCCATTTTGAATGCAGGCTTTGTTGTTAGGCCTCCAACCATTTTGCCTACTTTTCAACCTTTATTTATGCCCAGGGGTAGTGAGTCTTGCATGGGCCTAGTCTTTCTGTGGGTTGTCTTGAATTTAAACATTATGGAGGGCATGGATGGATTGGGATTGTGCTGATTTTGCAGTGTTTTTCGATTTTTTTTGTGCTCTATAACTGAACTGATGTTCCTCTGTCTTCCATTTGTTTTAGGTGCACAAGACTCAAGAGAACCACCAGTGCCAGGAAGAAGTCCTGCAGCGGTGTGTGTGTGCAGCATAACGTCACGCGACGTCACGTCTGGCCTCAGACAACTCTACAATTCGTGCAACTGCGGCCTGCTGTCTGACCTGCTCTGAAGAAGATGGCCCCGCCCCCAAAGAAAGTTCTCCGTAGCTCCTCTGGCAAGAAAGTTGCTAGTAAGGAGCAGAAGAAGCAAGTTACCAAGGAGGCTGGTGTGCCACCCGCCACGTTTTTTGGGAGCAAAAAAAAAAGTACGCCTGCAGCAGCAGGATCTGCTGGGGACCAAGCTGGGAGCAGCACCCCTGCTCCATTGGGTTCAGTGCCTCCACCACCACGCCAACTTAAGTCAAAGCCCTTGAGTGCTTCAGAGGCAGTCAGTGTACTTCTCCAATCACCATCGACCAGTGATGTTGGCTCATCGCAAGAAAGTAGCAGCAATGTCCCTGAATAAACACAGGTTGTTGTAACTCATCTGACAAGTGTTGAACAACCATAGCCGCAACAACAACACCATGTGCAAGTACACGCCCAAGTACATGTGGAAGGAGAGGCAGCAAAAGGAGATGCGCAAGCAAAGGTGCATGGAGGTTCACAAGTGCCCACAATAGTTGTTCCTCCCGAAGTAGGGGCACATCAGGAAATCGACAATGAAGCCGAGGTATCATTGGAAGCCACTCCTCCTGATGATCATTCATTGTCTTCCACATCCCTAGCAAGGAAAAGATCAAGGGGGGTGTCTACATCTTCTTCAAGCCCACCTCGTTCTGATGCAAGTGATCTGTCTTGGGAACCACAACTGCGGTCTGACAGTGAGGCACACCATGATCTGACACCGGTACCTAAGCGTAAAAGGAAGGTCGTCCAAAAACTCAAACCTATGGAGTGTGATGAGGCTCAACAAGAAGTGACAGATACTGCTGGTGATGAAGCCTCTCACGATGACGACGAGCCAGTCATCACAAAGGTCACTGCAGCCCCACCGGGCATGCAGCAAAGAGACATTTTGACCCTATCCCGAGAAGCTGCTGAGCGTGATGATGATGTCGGCGAGGAGGCAATGGAAATGGAATCATTAGATTTGGAGTTAAGTAGTACACCAAAACCTACCGCTTCCATATTTCTTCCTCGCAAGAAGGTACCCACCTCGTCCTCGACCTCAATTCGTGGTGGTGAAAGTGCAAAACGTACTGAAGTTCGGCAATCCACATCCTCCACTTCATCTGGCATTAGCAGCAGGACCACCACCACCAGTATCGCCGCCTCCTCCGGCCCCCGAAGACATTTCAAGTCTCCAGTTTGGGACTTCTTTAGTGTTTGCCCAAAAAAGGAAAACGTAGCCATTTGTAGCCTTTGTAAGCTTCGATTTAGTCGTGGTAAGCTTGGTTCTAACTATGGTACCGGAGGCCAGAGAGGTCATCTTGAGAGAGCCACCCTGTCCAATGGTTTCCGCACCTAGAGGCGGTCAAGAAAGCCGCAATTGCACGTAATGAAAACGTTGATTTTTCATCTGGTGATGACGAGGAGGTAGAAGACGATTCAAACACTTCACTTACACCCAGTTCCCCTGTCAGCAGCACACCCCATGGGAGCCACACTAAGAGTGTGGGAGAGAGTGAGACATCAATGCGGAAAAGTTCATCAGCGAGCGTAACTGGGTCGAAGAGATCATCATCATCCCGTAAATCCTTGGTCCAGGGCAACATTAAAAAGATGTTGTTTACAGAAGCGCAATATGAACGCAACCACCCAATGACCCGTCTGTATAACACTAAGCTGGCTAAAATGCTAGCTCTGGACCTTCTCCCTTTTTCTTTTGTAGAAGGGGTTGGTTTTCTAGAATTAGTGACAGCGCTCTGCCCTAAATGGAAGGTTCCTAGCCGGTTCTATTTTGCCCGAGTTGCGGTTCCAGCACTACATGAAGATGTTCTGAAGGTGATTGGGGCAGCTTTGCAGAAGAGTGCTGTTCACACTATACATCTGACAACAGACATGTGGACCAGTGGCGCAGGCGCTGATTACATGTGCATCACTGCACACTGGGTCTCTTTTTCAGGGGCTAAAGCAAAGCTAAACGCAGGTGTTGACACTAACATTGTTTTTAAAGGTGCTCGGAAACATGCAACACTAGCCATGTTTGGTTTGGAGAAACGTCACACAGCAGAAAACATTTTGGATGTCTTTAACACAAAGGTCCTTAACTGGCTGTCCCCACTAAAACGCAAGGTTGGTTATGTTTCCACGGACAATGGCGCCAATATAGTTAAGGCCATGAGGGACGGTTACTATTTCAGAGTGCCGTGTTTGGCGCACTGTATAAACCTGGTTGTCCAAAAATTCTTGGGTAATAAAGGCAGTGCAGCGTACAGTGTATTGGAGACCTGCCGAAAAATGTGCAAGCATTTCAGGCATTCTTTTAAGGCCCGGAAGCAGCTGAGGAGCCTGCTATATCAACGTCAAATGCCAGTGAAAGCACTCATCCAGGAGGTGGTAACACGTTGGAACTCAACCTTCTACATGCTTGAGCGTCTGTATGAGCAGTATACGGAACTCGATCAATATTTCTTTAAAGAGGGTATAGAGGAGCTGAGGATGGGTGGGCCGCAATGGAACATAGTTGAAAGCCTGACACGCATGCTTCGTCCTTTTGAGTTCTTCACGCGTGCAGTCAGCAAGGAGGACTCTAATTTGGGAAAAGCTATCCCATTGTTGTACATGCTGGAGGACCAACTGAAGGAGGTGTGTTCTGTGTTTGGAAAAGATGACAAAAACCAAGACTCTTTGCTTCTGGCTGAGCAATTATTAGAGCTCCTACAAGGTGATGAACGTCTTAAAAAGATCCACTCAGAACAGCATTACATTTGTGCTACTATTCTGGATCCACGCTACAAAAAGGCGCTGGCAGGCCAAGCATTCTTTCCTTTTGATGATGAACATGTTCCAAAGTACAAACGTTGGCTAGCCTTGTCAGCCAATAAGTTTGAAACAGAATGGCTGGAAATTGAAGGAAATGGCAGTACATCAGCAGGCCATCCCCAGTCAAAACAATCCACTTCTGCACCTGTGGCTGTGGCACAAGTGACCTCTCAGCCGTTAAAGACACCGGCAACCGGATCATCTGCACGAAAGACAACAGAAACATTGGAGGCTGAAGAGGATTGGCTAGCTCTGCGTGGGTTTGGTTCTCAAAAGGTCAGAGGCACAGCAAGAGCTAAGCAAAGTGGAGGAACCTTGGATGAGGACCTTGAGTCGATGGTGAAGGACTATCTGAATGACTCAACAGAGGTCTATGTTAATTCTGACCCATTGGCGTATTGGCATGGGAAAAAAGAATTGTGGCCACAGCTCACCAACCTGGCTTTAAACTACTTGTCTTGCCCACTCGCAAGCGTGTCTTCTGAACGGGTTTTCAGTGCGGCTGGTGGGATTGTAACTCCCAAACGGAGCCGCCTCTCGCCCAAAAATGTGGAGAGGTTAACAATGATCAAGATGAATCAGCACCTCATACCACCAGATTTCAGAGTACGAGAGAGCGTGCCGGATGAAGAGGAGGTGGCCAGCAACATAGATGAGGGAATTTCTACTCTGTCAGGTGACACTGAGCTCACCCTGCCTGAATTCGCAGAGTATGATGACGAAGCCTTATTCTTATTCCTGGACCGTGATACCGAGCCCTGAAAATGAGACAACGAATCAATAACTTTCTTTTTCATCCTTATTCACTTTTATTCCTGTGTGTCTGTCTTTCTTTGTTGTGCACAGTTAATATAATTCAAACTTTAATCAGATAATCACAAAAACAAGCCCATCACCAGAACTGTCTTCACTTGATTGCTAATTGATTTGAAGGTGCCGCAGTCTGCATTCCTCAGGTTCACAAGTTCAGAAGAACATGCTCCTCTATCCTCCTCCTCCAGACTCCTATTTCCATCAAAGCAGAGGGCTGGTTTACGCCCAATGAAGAAAGACTCAGCACTTGTGGGGGTGTTGTTCTACCTCTCTGCAGGTGAGTTGACGGGTCTGGGGCCATTGCTGGGAAGCACTAAAAGTGGTTTGGACCAAATCCGAGGTGGAAAATTTTTTGTGTTTTTGATGACTTGCTTGCCTTTGAGGTGCTCTTAGGGGGGGTTCCGTCTGTTTGTGGGTGAGTTTCGTGGTCTGGGAGCACTGCTGGGACACTCTAATCTTGATTGCATTTGCTTTTCAGGAAATCCGTCGTGGCAACCCCGACTTATGGCCTAGCTACGCAGTGCGTTTGGACCGAAGGCCCAGAAATATTGCAAGTATGAGATTTTGCTTTTGGCCTGTTTGGGGGTGTTGTGCTTCTTGGCGGGTGGGTTGGCGCCGCGGGTCTTGGGGCATTCCTGGGAAAGGTCTAATACCGGGTAGAAGTGGTTGGGACAAAATCCAGGCCGATTTATTTTTGGCTATTTCTGACATTTTGCTCTATGTAGCGTTTTCGGGGACCTGTTTGGGGGGCTTCCTGGTGTTTGTGGGTGAGTTTCGTGGTCTGGGAGCACTGCTGGGACACTCTAATCTTGATTGCATTTGCTTTTCAGGAAATCCGTCGTGCCAACCCCGACTTATGGCCTAGCTACGCAGCGCGTTTGGACCGAAGGCCCAGAAATATTGCAAGTATGAGATTTTGCTTTTGGCCTGTTTGGGGGTGTTATGCTTCTTGGCGGGTGGGTTGCCGGGTCTTGGGGCATTCCTGGGAAGGTCTAATACCGGGTAGAAGTGGTTGGGACAAAATCCAGGCCGATTTTTTTTTGGCTATTTCTGACATTTTGCTCTATGTAGCGTTTTCGGGGGCCTGTTTGGGGGGCTTCCTGGTGTTTGTGGGTGAGTGTCGTGGTCTGGGAGCACTGCTGGCTATATATACTTTACTTTGCAAGAGGTTTGAAGCAAATCCATGGTGGCAGAGGGGACTTAGGGCCTAGCTGCAGAGCGCGCGCGGAGTGATTTGGGAAATTTGTGAAAAATTGACTAAGTCCCCATTTTTGTACTTTTGCTCTTTGGCTGTTTGGGGGTCTTCTACTCGTTTTCTCCTGGGTTGACGGCTCTGGGGCCATTGCTGGGAAGCTCTAATACCGGATAAAAGTGTTTTGGACCAAATCCCAGGCGGAATTTTTTTTGTGTTTTTGATGACTTGCTTGCCTTTGAGGTGCTCTTAGGGGGGGTTCCGTCTGTTTGTGGGTGAGTTTCGTGGTCTGGGAGCATTGCTGGGACACTCTAATCTTGATTGCATTTGCTTTTCAGGAAATCCGTCGTGCCAACCCCGACTTATGGCCTAGCTACGCAGCGCGTTTGGACCGAAGGCCCAGAAATATTGCAAGTATGAGATTTTGCTTTTGGCCTGTTTGGGGGTGTTATGCTTCTTGGCGGGTGGGTTGCCGGGTCTTGGAGCATTCCTGGGAAGGTCTAATACCGGGTAGAAGTGGTTGGGACAAAATCCTCGCGAAAAAGCCTTTAGTTTTGGCACTTTTTGTAACTTAGGGTTCGTTAGGGTTAGCCCTAGCAGCAGGATTGCATGTGTTTCGGGGTGTTCTAGATTTTTCCAACTGATTTCTGGGGTCTTAGAGCACTCGTGAGAATGTGTAATTTTGGTTGCAAGTCATTTGAAGAAAATCCTGTGTGGGAAAGGGGGGATTTGGCATAGTTAAAGAAAGCCTTTGCCACTATTCTTAACTTAGGGTTCGTTAGGGTTAGCAGTATTTCTATTGCATGTGTTTGAGTGGGGGGGATTTCGAGTCTTGGAGCGATGCTGGCTATGGCTACTTTTCCTTGGTTGCTTGCAAGTGGTTTGAATGCAATCCACGGTGGGTAATGGGTAATTAGGAAGGGGGTACTTCGGCCTACTTTTACTTTCAAAGTAAGTTTTGTCACCAGTTTTCTGCTAGGCCTCGTTTTTTGAGATTTGATTGGGGGTCTTCTACATTTTTGCGACTGGCTTTAGTAAGGGTCTGGGTGGGAGCACTGCTAGGAAGATCTAATTTTGTTCTAAAACACAGTTTACAGTACACCTAGCTTGAGGGGCAAGATCCGCTACATTAATTTGCCCATACTTATTTATCCTTCAAAAGGTGACTCAGAGTACGCACTTTCAAAAATATTGTACTGTCTACTAGGAAAATCAAATTGTGACTTTTTGCACTCCACAGCCTACATACCTTATATTTATTTATCAGTGGTGTTGTAATATTATATCACTTCCTGTTTTTCGTTGAATAACTACAGGCCGGGTTTCAGTCTCTGCAATGGGGAAAAAAGGATGGAGTCAGGCTTCACAGTAGCGAGCCACAATTCAGCATCAGGCAGGCAGTGGACAGGGTGTCTTCTGGTGACCAACATCGATGGACGAAGCGTCGGCTGCAATGGAGGAGTGCCGCTAATAGGAGGATTTTTTTTCTGCAGGCAACTTACTTACCACTTCCAACAGGACCACTACAACCACATAGATACAGTATCCCTTGCCTTTTTCTCTGACTGTGACTGCATTTCTTGGATCTCTCTCTGCTTCTAAATTGATCCCTTAACACATCACTTAGTCCACTCCACTATCACATCTGCACCACACATAGTCATTTGTAAGTGCTCCTACGTAATTCGCAAGTCGCAGCACGCCCCAGGCCGTAGAGGACTGGGATGGCCCCAATGATGAAGCATGTCACCAAGGGGCAACCCTGGTGAGTGAGGGGACACCTAGAAAACAAGCAATTTCTCCTTTTCTATCTACTATACCTTCCAGACCAACCCCACTGAGTGTTGTTGTGAATGGATTTATAGTGACCAGCAAGGCTCTCGGGTATCTGGCTAAGTACAGAGACCTTATGTTGAATATCGTTATCAATAATTCCACACAGGCCCTGTACTGTCGCATTCTTTCTTCCACAGTTGTCGAATGTACTACTTACTTTTCACTGACATGCATGCAGTAGTGCATGCACTTTCAAAGATTGATGGATAGGTTTGTACCCAAAGAATTGTTTATGTTCCATTCTTTGTCTATGCTGTGCTTTTTTTTTACAGGGTGTCTTCTGGTGACCAACATCGATGGACGAAGCGTCGGCTGCAAAGGAGGAGTGCCGCTAAAAGGAGGATTTTTTTTCTGCAGGCAACTTACTTACCACTTCCAACAGGACCACTACAACCACATAGATACAGTATCCCTTGCCTTTTTCTCTGACTGTGACTGCATTTCTTGGATCTCTCTCTGCTTCTAAATTGATCCCTTAACACATCACTTAGTCCACTCCACTATCACATCTGCACCACACATAGTCATTTGTAAGTGCTCCTACGTAATTCACAAGTCGCAGCACGCCCCAGGCCGTAGAGGACTGGGATGGCCCCAATGATGAAGCATGTCACCAAGGGGCAACCCTGGTGAGTGAGGGGACACCTAGAAAACAAGAAATTTCTCCTTTTCTATCTACTATACCTTCCAGACCAACCCCACTGAGTGTTGTTGTGAATGGATTTATAGTGACCAGCAAGGCTCTCGGGTATCTGGCTAAGTACAGAGACCTTATGTTGAATATCGTTATCAATAATTCCACACAGGCCCTGTACTGTCGCATTCTTTCTTCCACAGTTGTCGAATGTACTACTTACTTTTCACTGACATGCATGCAGTAGTGCATGCACTTTCAAAGATTGATGGATAGGTTTGTACCCAAAGAATTGTTTATGTTCCATTCTTTGTCTATGCTGTGCTTTTTTTTACAGGGTGTCTTCTGGTGACCAACATCGATGGACGAAGCGTCGGCTGCAAAGGAGGAGTGCCGCTAAAAGGAGGATTTTTTTTCTGCAGGCAACTTACTTACCACTTCCAACAGGACCACTACAACCACATAGATACAGTATCCCTTGCCTTTTTCTCTGACTGTGACTGCATTTCTTGGATCTCTCTCTGCTTCTAAATTGATCCCTTAACACATCACTTAGTCCACTCCACTATCACATCTGCACCACACATAGTCATTTGTAAGTGCTCCTACGTAATTCGCAAGTCGCAGCACGCCCCAGGCCGTAGAGGACTGGGATGGCCCCAATGATGAAGCATGTCACCAAGGGGCAACCCTGGTGAGTGAGGGGACACCTAGAAAACAAGCAATTTCTCCTTTTCTATCTACTATACCTTCCAGACCAACCCCACTGAGTGTTGTTGTGAATGGATTTATAGTGACCAGCAAGGCTCTCGCTCGGGTATCTGGCTAAGTACAGAGACCTTATGTTGAATATCGTTATCAATAATTCCACACAGGCCCTGTACTGTCGCATTCTTTCTATTCTTCCACAGTTGTCGAATGTACTACTTACTTTTCACTGACATGTATGCAGTAGTGCATGCACTTTCAAAGATTGATGGATAGGTTTGTACCCAAAGATTTGTTTATGTTCACAATTGTTTGTGTATGCTGTGCTATTTTTTCTTGTCTCCCAAAACCTTTCCCAAAAACCCCCGTACCCATCCATTTTTCAAACCCTAACCCTCTTCCCCCGGGCTGTGTGGTTTTGATTGATGTGTGACTAAATGACAGCAATAAATCCACACACTTGCTGGGGAGGATAAGGTGATAGCAACAGGCTGGTGAAGAAATCCGAGGATATATTCTTACTCTGCTTGACAAAGAACCATTGCTAATGTGAAAGAACTTCAACCGAATTAGTAGTTATACTTTACCATTTGTTAGGCTACAATGTGGCACTGTTCTACTGTACTTCTGTCACCTGCTATATTCTCAGTTGTACGGTTGAATTGCTCAGGAGGACAAACCAGATTTCATTTTCTTTTTTTTCATAGGCATGCAACTGCCACTGTGTCACACCACTAGTACCACCGCTATGAGGAAATTTTATCCGACCAAGATTGCCAACCATATTCGCTGTCTCCCGTGGAGCCAGCCCTGGGTCTAGCCCTACTTTCAAACACAAATTACAGGTAAGATAAGCGTTTGGTGGTTTGGGGGTATAATGGAGTATTAGTACGAGAGACGAGAGACTGAAGGTAGTACTACTAAAGTCCTAGGACTCTTGGATTCACTTCGTCTGTGAGAGGCACTTAGTGTTGAAAACATTTGGGCATTTACACTTAAAGGAAGAAAATGGAACTAAACTTTCAGGAAAACAAAGTCAATGTTAAACCCCCACCCACCAGGCAAGCAGTAAGAAACGGGTATGCTCAGATAAAGTTTGAAAAAGTATATTTATATCCCTAACAAAATAATCTCCCGCAAGACCCTCCCTAACCCCAACGATTGTCCTTCAAAAGTCCCCAAAAACCCAACTCCCAATTCCCACCCCCCAAAAGTCTCTAAAAAAGGGGCAAGGGACACTATGGGCGGATGCTGTCAACTTTTTGGGCCAGGGCATCATGCTCCTGGCGGAGCAAGGCGTGCTCTACGCGGAGCCCCTCCAACTGGTTGGAAAAGTGGTGGAGCTCCTGCTGGAGGCGGGACACCATCAGGGTACTGCGGCGCAGGCGTGCCTTCAATGCCTTGTAGGTGCAACGGCTGTGAGAGGAAGCTGTAGCTGTTGTCCTTGCTACTCGGCGGTGGCGTTTGGCTTTGGCAGCCCGGCTCAGTCTGGGTGGACCACTGTGCTGGGTGGCACTGGCAGCCCGTGGGGGAACGGAGGCCGATGCAGACGACGTAGTTGTTGTGGTCGACTGCATGCTTTCTTCGTCCTCCAGGGCCACCAGCCGCCGATATTCGGCCACAGTGGCATCGATCCTCCGTTGCCGGGCCGCTCTAGCCAGCTCCTTCCTCCTTGTTCGTTTCGAAGGAGAACCTATATGAAGAAAGAAAGACATAGTCTGTAACCAATGCTCCTTAAGATTAACTCAATCATTCAGCAGAAATTTGTGTTGCACTACAACTAGCAACTTGCAAACGCATTACATAACTATTGAGGCCAGTATCTATCTAACCTCACACTTCTTCATCCTTGCTCTAACATTAGTGGGAGTTTAAGGAACAAATTCAACGAGCACTATGGACTTCCATTAGAGTCGACTATGAAAGTACACCAGTCTTATTCTTCTTCTTGTCTCTTGTTTTGGAAAATTGGTACGTTATCTTCTGCAAGCCGGCATAATGCCAGCGCAGTAAACTTGCACCCGAGAAAAAGAGACGCACGCCATGAGGAGTGACCTAGACTTGCGTTGCGTTACTGTACCCGTCCAGTACATGCAGGTGGTGAAGCTCTTACTTTTCTATTACGGGTGGCACTGAGAATACTCTGTTACAACTCAAGGGCTACTCCTTAATTAATTTAACTTTCACCCTACAGTGGAAATGAGTACTAGAAATGGAAAATTGAAGAAGATAAATAATCTGATTATCTATCACTTCAAATGGGATGTTTTTGCTTATATATGGGATGACTTTTGGTGCTTTGCTTTTTATTGAGTGACCAGTGATACATCCACACATGAATGACTGAGTACTACTAAACTTATTAAGAGAGGTAGGGAGTGGCCACCGTAATAACCGGATCTATGCAGTGCTTGCAATACAAACTACTGCTACTATTGATGGTAGTATTTGGACAAAATTAAAAGTTCTTTTCCTTGCCTTTCCTACACTGGAACGGACGTGCGGGTGCAGTGTTACATGCTCTTCAAAGTTACACTTAGTTCATCCACTGACCGTCTACTCTCTCTAGATCATGGGTACTCACAAACTTTCTCTCAGGGGCTACATTTACAGTGTAGTTTGGGGCCGAGGGCCGCACTGGTGGGGGCGGAGTCAGAGGGGGCGGGGCTAAAGCAAAACGATAACTTGTGACCATGAGGTTGCACACAGGTCCCTGCAGCAGATGCCCTCACCCACTGAGCCACCAGACCCAGCATTTACATACATCTCTCTCCCTCCTGCTCTCCATCCTGCCCTCCCTCTCCATCTCTCTCTCCCTCCTGCCCTCCCTCTACCTCCCCCTCTGTCATCTCACTGTGTGTGTGTCTATCTGTGTCAGCCTTCAGCCCGGGTTGAGACCGCTTCCTCAACGCGCACACACAGACAACAACACCAAAGTACTTAACAGGTCTTTAAAAGACCATTAACATATTATTGAGGCTTTGTTTGTTGTAGCGCCCCTGCTTCTCCACCCTGACAATCACTGCTTGCCCGGCCCCACAGAGGCTTTGTTCTATTTCACCTCTTTGTGGCCTTGCATCTCCACTCTGCTCTGTGGGGGCCGGGGGAGCAGTGATTGTCTGCAAGGTCTGCGCACCGCCAAGGAAGGCTTGCCGGGCCACCACCGGCTCGCGGGCCGTACTATGAGTACCCCTGCTCTAGATACACATATGCTATCTAAGAGTCAGATAGTAGCATGATCCAGGTATATGGACACATACAGTTTCTGTGTCACCCACCCAGGCTGTTGTCCTTCCACCCATCATTGCTTCATCATTCACCCAGCCATGCATCTCATATTCTTGCCTTCCCAGCTAGTCTTCAATCTCAATAAGTAAGGAATATATAAGAGCTTACCTCTGGCCGCCACCACCACCGTCTCAACTCTCACAGCCGCCGCCTCCTCCCCTGAAGAATCGCCCTCCGCCTCCGTGTCGAGCACCACCACCTCCACACTGGCCCCGCCACCAGATGTTCCACCTACAAAGTACATTTAAGAATGTTAGAATAAAGCACTCACTAGTCTTTGGTCTAGGAATGAAGACATGTGAAAACAATGTAATTTGTGACTGTCTACGTTAAAGTTAAAAAAAATGTCCCTTTTTCCAGGGAAGGTTGTCTTGCTGCACTTTTTGGCACAACTGATGAAGGCTGTTTTTTTAACACGCACCATTTTTCTCCACACAGACAGAAGATGGACTTCTAACAACAAGATCAAGTTGAAACCAGGTGAGAGCTCGGCTCGACCACAAGAAATGTCTTCAATTAATCGTCAGCACTAACCACTTTTCCATTATCAGTTAAACGTTTAGTTTTATTATGACTTCATTTTAATAAATGTGTTTACTTTTAATAAAGCTTTTAAACTTAAATACAATCTGTGTATTTTGGTCCAGACTAGAGTGACTGAGCGAAAGGTTTTGCAATTTTTGCAAGCATGAGTCCAGATAGAACACTTCAAAAGACATTATGGACAATCCCAGAGGACTGCACTAAGTTGATAGAGCTATTGTTGACTAGAATCATGGGAGTTTCGCCAACCGTGCAATCTTAGTTAGCTACACAGACAGACTAATAAGAATAATCTAGTAATACCACAGGGAGTCATAGTAGAGGCAGGATAAGAATTTAGATACAGTCTACAAGAAGAGCAAAGACAATTTTGAAAAAAGTCAAATGAGGAATGCTAGGAAAAATAGGTACTTGTCTCAAATGAAAACTTACTGGGGCCAGCAGAGGAGCCCTCGCCTGCCCGATCCTGGCCCTGTTGAACAGCATCCGCCGCCTGCTGCTCCTGTGTCCTCCTCTCGCCCCTGGGGGGAGCTGACGTACAACATGAAAGAAAGAACAGAAAACATGGATGATTGTTGCTTGTCAATGTCAACCAAATCAAACATTTCAAAAGAACAATAACAAAATATTTCCGCGAATTTATATTGATTAAGGTTAGTTTTCATTTATTTGCGGACCTGTGACTTCGAAAGTCACGTAACTCACTAAACAAAGTACTGAAACGTTCACCTAGGACTGGCAGGCAGCAGTCCGCAGGCAAGACGCAAAGTGACAGACAAACTCCATTGTGATTTCAGTCAGATCAGTGACAACACTAACAGTTGCCTGCTACATTACCAGTCATTGAAATAGTCAAACTATCAATCCACCGCCACTATTTTTCTTATTGTCAGGGGTACAAAGGAAGGGGCAGATTTAAGCCCCTTGCGGCTCTTTTGCGCCGTTCTTGCGTGACTTTTGTGACGCAGCAGCTAAACAAAAAAGGGCGCCATGGTGCGGCGTATAATATTATAAGAACGTGACGCATTTGGGAGGTGCATCCCGTTATAAAGCCCTGCGCCATCAGGGGGCGTTCCGGCGCAAGGGAGGGCATTCCTGCGCTGGAACACATCCTAATAGTGGCTGAGGGAAATCTACTAAATTTCAATCAGTCACCTTTAGGACAATGATGCGTCACACAAACCCTGCACCTGCTTGAAGCAGACGTACGGCTTGACCCAGCATTGGGGAGATAGGGTACCCCAGAGCATTGCTGGAGCTGCGCCATCGTTGTGACGCAACTCCAGCAGTAAAGCTTCGGTGACGTTTTGGGCCCATGGTGCGCCGCATTGCAAATACGGCGCACCATGTTTGGTGGTGGTAGCGGGCCGCACAATTAATGGCGCATCCCTGCTACTTTGCAGGGATGCGACCGTAATTGCAATTCTGCCCCTTAGGGGCATACTTACTTACGCGTTCTGGCGCATCTCCAGAGATGCGCCAGATCAAATGCGTCACGCAAAACTACCCTTGCGACACGGCAGATGCGCCTCATTTACAATGTGGCGCGCCCTGGCGCAAGGGTAGGCACTTGCGTGACGCATCTCGTCACGTAAGAGCGGCGCATCGCTGGAGTCACGTCGCCAACGCAATGCAACTCCAGTAATGCTCAGGGCCACCCAATACTTAACATGCTGTGTCAGTCCTTTAGCCTGCTTCGAGCAGACATAAGGAATTGAATTGACGTAGCAGCGTCGCAGAAGTGCCTGCGTTAAATCTTGTAGATTTCACGCAGGCAATTTTGCGAGGCGCACAGCCGCCGGACCGCCCACCCTGCGTACTAGGAACGCACCCATTGTGGTGCAGGCCCATGGCTTTATAACGTGACGCATCTCCCTAGATGCGTCATGCTGTAAATGACTCGCAGGGATGCGGCACGTTTACGCCGCTGTTGTGTCACGCAAGGCAACGTAAACGTGGCAACGTAAACGTGGCGCAAGGGGCTTGTAAATGTAATCTGCCCCCTAGTGTCTAGCATTACGCAGTTCTGTAAAGTACACTCATGCATAATAGTTACTCAGGCCAATGAGACCACGAAATAGAAAACAAATAAGCATAGTAGCAACGCCACTGAGAAGGAGAGCAGTGCACCTGAAATGCACAGAAGATTTTGAAATATAATTTAACTACAATGTAATCGTCATCAGCGGCATTATTGGCTTGCTCCATGTAAAAAACAAATATTTGCAATACAACAACACAGAGCAGGAGAAAACATCATAGTAGTGAGTGATTAAATGGCTACTACTACTCACCAAGCCCGGGGATCTCCAAGCCGAGCTGGTCCAGCAGGTCGCGCTCGCGGTCCAGGAGGTCCGTCCAGCGATGGGTGACCTGGCTGTAGGTGCGCTGGACCCCGTAGAGGTGGGATATGGCCCAGCACACCTTCTCCCACCGCTTCCGACGCTCCCGCATGTTGTAGCCGCCGGCCGCGATCCTGCCGCCTCCCGCGATGGTCCTGGGCAGGCGGCGCTGGACGAAGTAGACCAGCGCGCCCACTTCCTCCGGGCTGAATATCTCCCGTCTAGTCACCTGCTCCCCCCTCAATCTCCCGCATGCTGTCCTGGCACTGGGTCCAGCACTACTCCCCGCCGCCGCTGCGGCCCTCAAGTGCCTGGGCAGCTTCACGGCGCCTGGCTTGACCATGGTCTGGGCAGGTAAGGTAGGAAGAAGTTGAAAATTAAGAAAGAATAGGATAGGGAAGAAGAAAAGAAAAGAGTTTAAAAAAGTAGTTTAAAAGAAATCTTGGAAACTCCTGAGGCGGAAGCCGGGAGACTAGCTACCTTTTTTTGTTTATTGTGTCACAACTCGCCGAATTCTTTGTATTTTTAAACAGCACTCACCTGTCTGCCACCACTGGAGCGGGCCCAGAATCACCGAAACAGCGACCCCTTCGCTGCAACTCTAACAGTGTAAACAAACATTTCTAGCGCCATTCACGGCGAGGGAGAGAGGCCACGCCCACTTTGAGGCCACGCCCACCCGCCGCCCACAGTACTTAAACGCTGCTCTCAGCGCCACAGAATAGAAATCTTGGAAACTCCTGAGGCGGAAGCCGGGAGACTAGCTACCTTTTTAAAATTTGTTTATTGTGTCACAACTCGCCGAATTCTTTGTATTTTTAAACAGCACTCACCTGTCTGCCACCACTGGAGCGGGCCCAGAATCACCGAAACAGCGACCCCTTCGCTGCAACTCTAACAGTGTAAACAAACATTTCTAGCGCCATTCACGGCGAGGGAGAGAGGCCACGCCCACTTTGAGGCCACGCCCACCCGCCCTTTCCCACACAATAAAAAAATGTGCAACTACCGGACGCGCAGCGGACGGGCGCAGCGGGCGCGCCGTCAGCGCGCCGAAGGCGCGCCAAAGGCAAGCCCGTCTGGGCCCGTCCGGACCCGGACGGCCCTCGGCCCCGTTACTCTGCCAGATGTCCCCCGGGCACGAGTGAGATATACAGCTGACACATTACGCGCCCTGCGTCCTAAAACCATCTTGCCCTGTTACCACACGGTTACGGAAGGTAAGACCTTTTCGACTTGTCCTCACTGCAACCCGGTCCCTCCCCCTAAAAACACTACACCGGCTCTGAAAGCCGGGCTCCTCAATTGCCGTTCCTTGCCGAAACACGTCACCGAACTAAACCTCCTAATCCATGATCACGATCTCGACCTTATGTTCCTTACAGAGACATGGCTCACGGATTATACGGATCCGGATGTCGTCGCAGCTCTCCCCACGGGCTATCTCTGCCTAACGTTAAACAGACCTAAAGGGAGGGGAGGCGGGATAGCAATAATCCACAGGCAACGATATGTCTGTAGGATGACGAACGCGGACGTTGAGGACTGTGAGTGCGGCCAGTTTTCCATCCAAATCACTCCAGCCCTCTCTGTAGCAGGACTTCTGACCTATCGTCCCCCTGGAGCCCCTGGCAACTTCCCCAACTCTTTAGTTGAAGCCATTTCCCAACTAGCCTCCTCCACCTCTAACTTTTTGTTATTAGGTGATCTGAATCTCCATTTCCTGGACCCAATGGATCGTGTGGCCGAGGACATTAAACACGACCTTACAGCCTTAGAGGTAGGTCTGATAAACAACGAGCCCACCCACGAGAAGGGCCATCTATTGGATCCCATCTTCTCCAATATTCCTACGATGACCACTGAGCCTCCGATGACCCTCCCATGGACTGACCATTTCCTGGTCCCCTTCTTCTGGGAAATCCCCAGTTCTAATCACTCTATTCCTAAAACCCAGGTTACGGATCGACAATGGCATAAATTGTCATTGGATACTTGGGCCTGTTCTCTGACCGAGTCTACTCCGATTCTGTCCTCGGACCCAAATCTGGCCGATAGACAATTCAGTGACTGGATTACATCGTCTCTGGACACTCTCCTTCCAAAAACTACCACTTTTAAGCAACCAAAAAAGATATCTCCTGCTCCGTGGTATACTCCAGAGCTTAAAACCTTACGGCAAGAATGTAAAAAGACCGAACGCTCATGGAGACGTGAGAAAACAGGAGCGAACAAAAAAATCTATTCCATCTCTCTTCTCAACTACAAAACCGCTATCCGGATTACCAAAAGCATGTTCTACCAGGAAAGAATAGAGAGAGCAGGTGGCTCCGGGAAGGAGTCATTCGCTATCCTGAAAGAACTTTCAAAACCACCAGTACAAGATCAGGGACCCCCCTCTGACCCTATAGCCGATCAAGATAAATGCCAACAACTGGCTAACTTCTTTCAGGACAAAATCCGATTAATCCTGGATTCAATCCCCCCCTTACACCCGAGGGAAGAAACCGTCCCTCCTCACTCGATCTCTCCCACCGGCCTTTCCACATGGGGCCAGGTCACCTCAGATGAAGTGCGTATAACGCTTAACTCTATGAAAAGTGGCTCCCCCAGAGATCCCGCACCCCTCCGGATTCTTAAAGAAGTAGCCCCTTCCATCATCCCCGCCCTTACTCAGTTGATTAATACATCACTTCAACAGGGAGTGGTGCCCCAGAATTGGAAGAAGGCAGTGGTAAAGGCCTTATTAAAGAAACCCACTCTGGACCCTGATAACCTGGCGAATTATCGGCCCATTTCCTTACTCCCTGGAGTAAGTAAAATTGCGGAAAAACTCATCAATAAGAAACTCTCGGAGTACCTAGAAGCTAACAACAAGCTAAAAAATTCCCAGACGGGCTTCCGTCCAGGACAGGGCACGGACATCGCCCTCCTGGCGGCGGTAGAGGAAGCTCGAACGCTGCTAGATGGTGGAGGTTCAGTGGCAGTGATCCTCCTCGACCTCAGTGCAGCGTTCGACACCGTGGACCACCAGCTCCTCATCGAAAGGCTGGCAAAAGTTGGTCTGGAAGGCACAGCCTTATCCTGGCTCGCATCCTTCTTGACACAACGATCTTATCAGATCTGGGAGAAAGACGCCCGTTCCTCCGAAATGTCCCTCCAATGTGGTGTGCCTCAGGGCTCCTCCCTGAGCCCTACATTATTCAACATATATATGTCCACATTGGAGGAAGTTATCACCCCTTTCGGAGTGAGTGTCATCAACTACGCTGATGACACACAATTAGTGGTGTCTTTGTCCCACCCTCAACATCAGAAACCCGATCTCCTTAACTGCCTCACGCAGGTCCATCACTGGATGAATACATCAGCACTAAAATTGAACGGTGCAAAAACTGAGATCCTTGTACTCGGCCCAAAAGGAACCTCACTCCCTTTGGACATGTGGCCAACATGTCTAGGTCCTCCCCCAGACCCAAAGAAAGAGGTGAAAAGTCTGGGTGTCTGGATCGACTCAGAACTCTCCTTTGCCCCACAAGCAAAAAAGGTCGTAGGGACCTGTTTCGGTCTGCTAAAATCCTTGAGGAAGGTCCTGCCCCTTCTCCCTCCGAAATCGCAAAAACTTTTAGTCCAGGGTCTTATTATTTCAAGACTGGACTACAGTAATGCGATCTACTTGGGTGCACCGGAAGCAACACTGACTAAATTGCAGAGGATCCAGAATACCGCTGCTCGGATCATTACCAACACCCCGGCCAGATCATCGGCCAAGCCTGCCCTCAAACTCCTGCATTGGCTCCCCATAAGGGAGAGAATTAAATTCAAAGCCCTATGCTTGGTGCACAAAACCCTGAACAACCAAGGCCCCCCAATTCTCCGAAATTTCATCACCCCTTACAGAGCCACAAGATCCCTTCGCTCTAATGCAGAGAACCTTATAAATGCCCCAAGGTCTAGGAAAGCACGGACAGGAGGAAGACGCTTCTCGGTCCATGCGGCCCGCCTTTGGAACTCCCTCCCGCGAGATCTTCGACTGGAACCCCAATACCTCCGTTTTAGGAAACGGTTAAAGACACATCTCTTCCCCTAGCCTTATGCCTTCCCCGTAGACTCAGCCCTCAGTCATGTCTCTAAGGTTTTTTTTTCAGCGCTGGGATACTTCCGGGTGACTACGCGCTTTATAAAAATAAATAATAATAATAATAATAAAAGTAAAGAAAAATAGCAGAAAAGACAAAAATATACAGCTAGGAAAAGAGAGGGATAGATAAGAAGCAAAATCGTAAAAAAAAAACTGAAAATAAGCAAAGGATGGCAAAGATACCAAGAGGATTAAACACCATGCCCAGACACAGGAAATGAATGAAAAACAAGATGGCCGGCGCCCGTTCACGAGCACGAAAGTAAGTTCGCGCGAGATTTTCCTCGCGATCTCGTGCGAACCTCTAGATTTCCCGCGCGATCTCGTGCGAACCTCTACTCGCAATGCGCTTACTGCGCGAGATTATACATAGCGGGCGGAAACGGAAATACGTCACGCAAACAAAATGGCCGCGCCCGTACTCGACCTTGGGGTAAATTCGCGTGTTGCGCTGCAAGCGGCTCGCGAATACTGCAAAAAAGCTCGCGAAACAACAAGCCGCAAAAAAATAAAATGCTCATTCGCACGAATTGGCGGCTTCCGCAGTCGGTTTCGCACGACGCCGCGCCCCGCGAATAGCGCGAAAAAAACCGAAAAACGATTTCAGCAAAAGCAAAAGCAATGAGCAGGTGCAAAAGGTCAACCTCATGATTTGTAACGATTCTTTGTAGTGCTTCCTGAGGGGGCCCTCCAGAATTCGGTTGCCTGCTTGCAACTATTGTGTGACCCTGCTCTGACCTTAACTGTATGCCACAAAGGTCCTGATTTACAGCTAAAGGAGCAGACAAGCAGGTGCCAGGCTGGAACTTGAAATTCTTTCAGTGACACATAAATTAGCCCCTAATTCATTATTGTCAGTTGGGGCAGGGCAGGTGTTGTTAATAAACTAACCCCAAATTAATTCATGTCAGTTCAAGCAGGGCAGGTGGGCTTGCTTTTCCCTCCCATCTTCTACAGTGATGATGAACCAGAGGGTGGCATTGATGTAACAGAGGGTGGCATGGGTCAAAGAGAGGGTGCCAGTGGTGAAACAGAGGGTGCTGGGAGGCGGTGATGATGAACCAGACGTAGAAACAACATAGTCGCGACCGTTGCGAGCTGACAAGTAAGTTCGCAATTGCGAACTAGTACCAAATCCTCGCAAACTGGCAGAAACAATTGCGAACACACAAAAAAAAAATCCGCAAATTCGCGGGAATTCGTGGATTTTGCGGATTGCGAGTTCGCAAATCCGCAAAATTCGCGAACGCGAGATCCGCAAAATTCGCCCATGGTTAGTTGGCCCAGGTTGTCAGGGGGTCGTGGTCGGTGGGGTGTGGTGGGTCTTGCGTGTTGGGGCCTGTTAGGGTCGTCCGGGGGTTGAAGCTGTTGTGGGTGTCGGCGATCTTGCTGTGGAAGAAGGTGGCGAGGGAATCGCACAGGGCTTGCGACGGTGGGATGTCGTAGGCATTGGAGCTGGCGTTGGAGAGTTCCTTCACGACGTTGAAGAGCTTCTTGCTGTTGTGTGCGTTGTTGTCGAGGCGGTCTTTGAAGGAGGTCCTCTTGACGGTTCTAATGAGGTGGTGGTGGTTGCGGATGGCGTCTTTGTGGGCAGCGCTGCCATATGTTCTCCAACTTCCGGCAGGTGCGCTTTGACGCTAGGAATTGCGGGGTGAACCAGTTGGCTCTCTTGCTGGTGTCTTTGATGGTTTGCTTTTTCAGCAGGGCTAAGGTGTTGGCGCAGTCGTCCATCCATCGTCTGAGGGTGCACACACCATCATCTGGTTTGGAGAGGTTGGTCGGTGGGTTAAGTGCGAGGTTTATCTGTAGGTGTACTTCAGGGATTTTGCCCCAGCAGCGACGGGGGATCTGTAGGGTGCGGTGATGTGCGACAGGTTTCAGGAAGGTGAAGTGGATGCAGTGGTGGTCCGTCCAGGTGGGTTGGGAGAAGTGGCTGAAGGAGGCGTCGGGGCTTCAGTAGAAGATGACGTTGAGCGTGTGTCCGGCGATGTGGGTCAGCGCCATGACAAACTGTTCTAGTCCGAGGTTGTCTATCAGGGTGGAGGAGTTGCTGTCCTTACTTATTGTTCTCCATATGGAAGTTCAGGTCTCTGAGGAAGATGTAGTCATGGAGGTCAGTGCATGTGTGCTGATGAAGTGGGCGATTGCGTCGAAGGTTGTGGTCGGTGTCCGGGTGGTCTGTAGACGAGGGTGCCTCTTAGGGTGGTCTTGGGTCCGTGAGGATCTGGAAGTTCATTTGTTCGAGTGTCGTCGGTGTTTGTTGAGACCCTGATGGTCTTCTTGTGGACGATGGCGATGCCTTCTCCGACTCCGTTGGTGCAGTTTCTGCGGGCGAAATTGTATCTGTCGGGGATGGCTATGGCGATGTCTGGAGAGGAGGCTTCGTTCATCCAGGTCTCTGTCAGGAAGGCGACGTCTGGTGATGCAATGTCGAGTAGGTCCCAGAGCTCGACGGCGTATTTGCGTGCGGAGCGGGTGTTGATCAGGATGCATCGGAGCTGGTTGTGTTCTGTCGTGGCGAGTGTCTCGGCGTCTTCAATGAAGGAGAAGCTGCAGTTCTGGCAGGTGATGGGACCGTAGGTGCGCTTCGGGGCAGCCCTGCAGCAGGTGAGAGTCCGTCCTGAGTTGAGAACATTGAGGGTTCTGGCGTCATATCGGAGGTGGTCTTCATGGCTGATGCTGGGGCCAAGGGTATTGGCGCTGGGCACGGTCCAGGCGCGGACAGGCACAGATGGGCGCGCCCGCTTTGCATGGCCTCACTGCAGCCGCCATTTAAGGGGATGTGGGAGGGAGGAGCAACTGGGAGGCGGGAGGCAGGTGGCAGGGGGCAACGAATGGGCACGGAGGGCGGCGGCCGCAGGGGATGCAGCGGCGGGAACGGAAGTGACAAAGGGGGCGAACAGGCACAACAGGGGGCACGGAGTATAGAAGGTAAAAACGAGCAGCGGGGCACAGAAGGAGCAAAAGTGCACACAAGAGCACGGAGAAAAGAAGGCAAAAATGGGCAGCGGGGCACAGAAGGAGCAAAAGGGCACACAAGAGCATGGGGAACAGAAGGAACAAATGGGCAGCGGGACACAGAAGGAACAAAAGGGCACACAGAGCAGAAGAAAACGGCAATGGGGCAACAAGGGCACTCAGTAAGGAACCAATGGCTTGCTGCCAATGCAACCTCACCTCCATGCAGCATCAGCCCAGCCATGCCTCACGTCCCCAATGCCATGCAATGCCTTAGTTTTCATTGTACTGTTACTGGGGTCCGTAGCTATCCTGCACATCTCACGGTCAGCACCGAACTGTTGGATTAGTACCTGTCACAGCATCTTCTAAGAGCTGTATATTCACAGTAATATTTTTTAAAGTGATATCTCGAATGGATTTTTGTCATATTTGGCCTTGTTGTATTCAGATAAATATTAGCTATTTGTCTAAACTGGTGTGGACTGATTTTGTAGTGTTTTCGCTGTTTTACAGTGTGTGTATGTGCAAATGCTTTACACATTGCCTCTGAGCTAAGCCTGACTGCTCATGCCAACCTACCAAGGGGGTGAGCCGGGTATATCTTAGCTGTGTGACTCCCTTACCCTGACTAGAGTGAGGGTCCCTTCTTGGATAGGGTGCAAATCAATGTCAACTATAGATCACATTGCTAATATACTGTATAAAAATTCATCTTTTAACAGTGGGGAAAAAACAATCATATAGATTATAGAAAAAAGAACAGAACTTCACAGTATGTCAATAAAAATAAGCAACACTATGCATTGCACTCATTAAAATTATTTAATCAATTGTTTTATCTATGCAGTAGTGTGGCTCACTGGTTAGAGGTGGCAGACCCGAGAGCAGAGGACGGCCCGGGACCAGGGTTCGATTCCCGACGCGGCAGGTTTCTGGACCAGGGTCAGCGGACTCGATAATTCTCTCGCCTCGGTGCCCACTCTGATCAGCAATCACACTCGGCAACTCTGGGCATAAGCTTGCCTCATCTGCACTAACGGCCCCACCAGACCGCCGGGGATGCCTGGTCTCACCCTGGAGATACCCATTAAGGGACCATCTCTCAGGGAAGCCAGGAAGGGTTTCGCAGCGGTCGAAGCGCGGAGATACTCCTCCGGGAGTCGATCCTAGCGCTATATAAACTTGCAATTAATTATAGCTATTGAATTAAACATAAAAAGATATCTGAAAAATTACTTCTATATCATTGAAAATAGTACCATATGGGGAGGAGCCAAGCCAGCGACCGAAATGGCCGCATAGACGCTCGGCTCCGCGAGCCCTTTCACCCCGCGCATACATCCTGGCAATTATCCTGAGCCAAAACGGCATATTTAAGTAGGCGAAGGAGAGCTTTCACTTACCGTCTGCTCCTGAGGCTTCTACGTGCGGCAGACCCCGAGAGATGTCCCCGACTGTTCTGAGGCCTTCGCGGTGCTGGAACCGGGGAGTCGCGTGAGAGGAGCAGCCGGCCGCGACTGCGCCAACAGCGGCCACTGGTGAAGGTGAATAGTCGGCCGGAGGGTGCCGGTGAATTGATGGGCCGATGGCGACAGTGACGACCCAGACCTCCTAGCGGAGTGCCTTGTGGGGCTGCGTGGCGAAGTAGGGTCGAGGGAAGTGCGCGATATCTGGCCCCCCTTCCCAGTTCTGTGTCCGGGCATAATCAAGGATTGCCCCCCGGAATTGGCGGGCGGCTCCCAGGGAGCGGCAGGGAATTTGTTTAGCCCTTTGGTGACTCTTCTCTGGGGAGCCTGCCTCGCATTTTTGAGTCCCGGCTGTGGATCCTGTAGCGCCCTGATTTGGGGCCCGGTCCCTGAGGTGCGGTGAAGAAGGACAAGGCCAGATCAGCTAAGATGGCGGCCGGCGCCCTTGTCGGTGGACCACATCCAGGTCGAATAGCTGCCGTGCGGTTGAGATCAGGGGGCTGGTGGCGCGGGAAGGAGCCCACGTCCAAAGATATATTGGCTGCTCTAACATCCCTGCATGAGACCCTGATCTGTAATGGCCGGGACTTGGGAAGAAGGATGGCCGCCATTGTTGCCCCGCCGTTCCACACGGGACAGCTCGATCTCAACGGAGTGCCGACGTGCCCGCCTCTGTGTCCATGAAGAGTGCTCCAGCTACGCCTAGGTTCCCGGAGACGCTGAAAAACCCGGCTCATGTGATCGCCCCGGACAGCTCTGTTGTACATGCGAGTGTCTCTTTGAGGCACCAGTCTAACCGGCGGCCGGGGAAACAACGCCGATCCATTTCTTGGCTTGCCCCGGCGACGTTTTGGCGCCTGCCGGATTGTGTGACTCTCCCTCCTTGGATGGCGAGACTGTGTTCGGACTTGGTGATGTTTTCAGAGTTAATATCGACACAAACGGACTTCCACCGTACATGTTCGGATGGGTTTGGGTTGCTGAAGTCCTATGAAGCGATAACTCGGCCTGGCCCGCCCGGACCACCTGGACCCTCCAAGCCGCTCTGTATACCGATTGAAAAGTGGACGTATGTTGGTTTCGTTGATAAACAAGGCCAGGGATGATATCGTCCAGAGTCTAGGGGACTTATTGTTGGCTGGCGGTGCTTGGGGGACATTCGGCCGGGATTATATTGCAGGTGTGGTCGGTGATTGACGTTCTCAATGGATAATCTGATCTTGCTTTTAGGATGTCTCCTGGGCGCAGGGGTGAGGGGCGGGGCCGGGTGAAAAGATCGAGGGCCCTCCTCCACCTTTTTCTTCTCTTCCTCTTTCTCCTCTCTTCTATATTTCGGGTCTCCATTAGGGCGACAGGCACGCTGCTGGGGGGGGGTAGGCCGTGGCCTTCTGCAGGGGTGCAGGGTGGGGGGGTAGGGGGATGGGGTTTGTCAATTTGTCCATTATTTGTTTCTATGGCCCTTTAGTCTTTTCTCCCTTCTTTAGTGTCGTCATTCTTCATGACTCCTACAATATGTTTCATTTTTGAGGGGTGGGGCTTAGTTTTGTTACGAAATGGGTTTGTGCTTACATTTATCCTGACTTTCGTACCTTACCCCCAATACTTCATTTGTGCTTGTACTACTTGCGGATATCCTGATTCATGCTCGTTATTGTAGGACCATGTATGACCGTATGGCACTTATTTTTTAGTTTTTCCTTATTGTAAAATGAACCTTCATAATCCTGAATTCCGACCTGCATGCTTGAACACGAGTCGTGTCCTGGACACTTGTAAGACCCCGGTTTTCGAACTGCCATAACTTTCCACGTTGCTCTGCTGTACTTATGCTTTGACTAGCGGCCGGCCGGTTGTAGGCCCATACTTGTAATTGCTTGAAGTAATAATAAAGGTTCACAAAAAAAAAAAAAAAAAAGAAAATGGTACCATATGTTTAATAGATATAAAGCTGACAGAAATTATGGAGATCCTTTTAAAGACATCACCCTTGGTAGCCAAATGATATCATCTGCACTGACAATCCACACAGAACAAATACCGTATACTACTCTGTTAACAGTTTTCCTCCTTAGAACTTTGGTTGAAGAAACAAAAGATAATAATTTAGTAGCTTGAAAGGCAGCTTTTATTTGAATTTAAGGTTGCTGTCATTACATTCTGTCCATCCAGTTTAGGTCTTTAAATAGACAGTATAGTGTCCAGATGTTATACTATGTCCTTCCTGAAAGATGATAGCCATTGTAGTATAGGTTATTCCAGAAATTTAGATTTGCCCAGCTTTGAAGTTTGTAGTCTCTGTTTCCAATTTACTTCCATCTGCGCTGCATCGTTGTACGATTAATATAAGGTATTTTCCTCTTTTTTTCGTATATGTAATGTTGGCATAACATCTGATCGATAATTTGGGCAGTAATTGTTTTGTTTACCTTTCTTGATCAATCTGTCAAAAGGTGCAGTTTTGGATACTGCAGCATTAAGCAAAGAAATCACTCTCAATCTATTTGTGAACATGACATGAAAGAGCAATCTTCACATTCATGGTTCAATGAGTAACTCAGTCCAAAAAAGACATCAGTACTCCATTCTTCTTCTTCTAAAACTCAAAGAATGACCATTTTGAATGCCTGTGCATATTGTTGACTGTTCCAAATAAAGTGTACTCATCAACTACATATATCTACTGGATCTCAAATCCCTGTTCTTTTCTGAAGGTCTTGTAAAGTGCATGACTATCAGAAGGCCTCCAAGCACTAGAACAGTCATCATGTGGACGTGATCATCAGAGGGTTAGTTGTCAAAGAGCCAGGTTTTTAATGACCTGAAAAGAAAACAAAAGAAAGCTTGCATGATAGCTGGCGAAGGTCAAAGGGGAGAGAATTCACCTCCTAGGGGTCTGGTGGGAGAAGGAGCGGCCACCCCAGTGGGATCTCTTGCATTAAGGGACCTGCAGCAGATGGGCTGAGGAAGCTCTCAAGGACCTTCCAGAGATGTAACAAGTAGCTACTGATCTCAAAAGAGCAAGGTATTTCTTGTGTAGGGATCAATGCAGAATGCATAAGGTTTTAAAATGGACCCGCTGCTCAACTGGGAGCCAATGGAGGTCCCTCAGGGCAGCCTTTGCAGATTGATATTGAGGAAGATTCATTAGGAATCCATGAAGCACAATATATTACAGTGTTATCATTATGTAAAAGTTGCAGCGAAACACACAGTGCAGAATATAATCTCTTCTGTGGTTTCTGTTCAATTGCACTGACAAGATGTGGTAAGTGAAAGAGTACTTTGAGAAGAAAATCTGCATAGCAGTTGACACGAGAAGGGTTTGAAAACTGGTACCCTAGAGTATCTCCCTCATTCTCCACTTATTTCTTCTTAACAGATTCCTTGTTCTCGTTATTTTCCTTCTTTTCAGCAATATCCGGACAATCCTTTGTAAGTTTTCATTATGGGTAGATTATCCATTTTTCATAAATGGGATACTGTCTTAAATGAGGATCATATACACTTCTTAACTCAATGTACTGTTTGACCCAACCTTAATCAGCATGTACTTTGCTGTCTTCAAATTCAACCAAAAACAAACCAAGCAATGTTCTAATTCAAGCTAACGCTACATATGAAATACCTTCTTTAAACATAGTACTTTGAATAATAATAAAAGCTGCATCTACATTTAAACATGGAGATTTATGAATAGTCACATCATAAGCTAGAGAGAAACTGGGAACTACTTCCTCCGAACATACAAGTGTTTCACAAGCAAGTAACATGTTTTACGCTATCAGCCTGATCACATTTTATTGCTAGGTATTCAGCCTCATTCCTATTAGGAAAGGAATTGAAATCAATTACTTTACCCATAGCACCATCAACAAATTCTTCCTCAACATTTACAATTTGCCGGAAAATTACTTAAACTTTTGCAAACACATGAACAGTTTTCAAATGCTGCAGTTCTGGAAACAGAATTCTCCAATACACCCAATTTCGTTTTTAGTTTTTCACATAGCAGTACTGTAACCCCCTGGTATTCCATTTTGTCGAATGCTGTAATTTCCAAAATGTCTTTTTTCTCCAGTGTAATAATTGCTTGTTAAAATAGGAGTACTTCTGCTGTGTAGGCATTAAGCAGACAATAGATTTCCCTTCTTCAATGAAATTGTACATTAGCTGTGCTGCTGTCTTGTTTGAAGGAAATAGTTTCTTTGTGAGTCGACTTTCTAAGCAACGTTTCCCTTCTTTTGTGAGAATTCCTACTCTAATATCCGTCAGCATATTTCCATATTCAACGTCAGATGCTGGGGCACAGTCCTAAGCAGTTTCTTGTATTTTAGGTTTAGCCAATATTTCCATTTCCAGTTTCATCATGGAGAAGTTTCTTGAACACAAGCTGTCCTTTGATGGGGGTAAGTTGTAGTGGTCACCGAAAACAATTAAGTGCTTTCTTCCAAACATCACATCATTCTCTATTTGTAAAATCGGTTGCATTCTCAAGTGTACAAAGGCTTGAATTAAGTCTGAGACCATGCTCACCTCATCGATAATTGAACGTTTCGATTTCTTCAGCACTCTTGAGACTTCATGAGAAGCTTCACCAGATAACTTTTGATATTCCAATTTGTTGTCATGTTCTACAGGTAGCATAAGTAGTCGATGTAAAGTTTTTTTTATGTTGAATGCAGCTAATCTAGTTGGTGCTGTTACTACACACAACATATTTGACTATGTAGTCCTCTGAAGAACTTCATTAAAAAAGATTATCCCACTTCCAGCTAGACCACTGTTTACATTCATTCTTCTAGTGGAGGAATCCATGGGCTATCTTTTTCTTTTACCTCCATATATATTTCTTTCTGCTTGTTGTTCCGTTGTCCAACTAACAGCTCCAAATCAACACTTTTTGGTCTTGCATGCTGCATTGCAATCTTTACATCGTTCATGGTTATGGCGGCTTAACTTTCAATAATTTGTTGTCCAAGAGGATCTTGACATAGCAGTCCTGAACTTTGGCTGCTTTGTAAATTGTCCTTAGCTATATGAGAAGCAATTGTTTATGCCTGTTCAATCTCATCATTTAACATTTGTATGTAGTTAGGAAAGACTTAACACTGTTTCCTGTCTTTCACAGTGTTGAAAGAATCTTCGTAGAAGTCAAAGTGTCTGAGTAAGTCTAACTTAGAACACCAAGGCTTGAACATTTGCAGAAGTGTCAAATAGAAAAGCTGTCTTTTATCAGGAGTTTGGAGACTACGTTTTCTGTGGTTTATTACATTTCCTTTTGTATGTCAAATCAAATACCATCACAATCTACTACTGCATATTTCCTCACAGCTAAGTTTTCTGCTACGTTGTTTCTATATCTATAGTGTTATTGTATCTCATAAAGGCACACATTTTCAAGGTGTGGACTCCTTCTTGGATAGTAAGTATCCAGCATGTTTGACTTCACAGTATCTATACTTTCTGAGTCAAACTCAACTAGGTACTGTATTTCCAGGAAAGACTTCAAGACTCTGTTTCATGTGCTTACAAGATGGACAAACCTACAAATATGCATACAAGATGATCGAATCTACAAATATTCCCTTTGACTTCCGGTCTTTACCCAACCACATACACTCATGTAACACAGTTGCCACACACTTCACTGATAAATACCTACTCACATTTACATGCATATGGACCCACTAGCAGGAACAAATAGTGCCACAAGATCAGTAATCATATCAGGAAATATTTAATAAAAACAGATGTTCTTTTGTACACAGCTCCAATGTCAGTCTTTTACAAATGCAACAAGACAATTAACAAAGAATAATATAATAATCAATGCACCATAATTAAAAATCCACACCATTAAAAAGAGAGACAGAGGGAGAACACACAAGAGACAATACACTTGGTCATAAATTATTCAGCTAATTTGTACAGTCAATACAACCAGATGATTGGTATCTCTCATCTACTGTGCCGGTACGATCTTTAAATGTTGCTTTATATATATGTGTCGACCCGTTTCAGTGGTGTTCAACCAATTCTGACCACCTTCTTCAAGACAGTATTTTTTACTCTGTCTAATCAATATAAATTAATCATTAGCACCTGGATCAAAATATACAGTTGCTATAATTACCAAGTATTCAGATATTTATGTTTTCTCTATAGACATGTACTTTGTTTTTTTAATATAATGAAAAAAACATAATTGACAAGTCTTATCTTTTGAAAACAAATATAAAAACACATGATTTATTACATCATTACACTGCAGCATTTTCCCATGGGTCCATGTCTTGTGACACTTACATATCTCCTAATGAGGGTTCCACAGTATTTTTCCGTATCCCACTTAATTCCTAAAACACATACATGTTCAACTGTGTTACAGTTAACATCTTATTCCTATAGATTACCTGTATTGATTTGACCAATTGTGGAAACCAATCAGACCATTCACTCAAGCATCAGGTATAAGCGATGCATACCACCAACAAATCCCACCTTACCCTTTGTGTCAACCTCCTACCAAACCAAATTCAATAGATATACCAATATGATTATGTTCACAAATCTCACACAAAGGGTATCTTCTTACTTCTTTTTTTTTTTTTAAAACCTTTATTTTCGGATTGCACAGTACACAGCGTCTGCCTACAACCCAATTGGGCCGGCCGCTATGACAAGAAACATCTGGATACCAGACAACAAGGCATTACATTGACACCATAAATAGCAACGTATTGGTGCACCGGCATCAAAACACAATAAAGAAAGGATAAACCAGGTTTCGTTTTTACAATTTTGGTGAAAACAGAAGACAAACATCACACACACTCACATGGTAGGAGCAATACCTCGGGTTCGGGGTGGAGAGGAGGAGGAAGTCAGACTCTAAAGAATTTAGCGACTCATATCCAGGGGCGGGGGAATGGTGAAAAGGATTACAAAGAGGTTTTATTAGCCAGTCTTCAGGAACGTCAATCACGGGGACGAAGGAATATCAATGGTATACTCGAGTGGAGGGGTGCAGATATCTCCACGATACTCATTCCACTGTGACCAGATCTTGCCCCACTTCCTGGGACGGCCCCTACCCTCATAGACCGTCTTCTCCCGAAACATGCACCAGTCCATGTTTTCCTTCCAGGCTGTTATCCCAGGCGGTCTATGAGAACCCCAGAGTTGCGCTATGTCCCTCTTGGCAACCATGTTGCCAAGAGTTACCCAGAAGGTCTGAGCGGCCGTGCAGTCCGTAGGCTCCCAGACATTAAGCAGGCAACGACAAGCCTCAGGCAAAAGAAAGACCCCGGTGACCCGCCCCATAATGTCATGCACTCTGGACCAGAAAGCGGATACCACCGGACATTCCCAGATGATGTGTAGAAAGGTACCACTCATGCCACAACCACGCTTACACAGCCCATCAATCGAGTATCCCATTCGTACCAGACGCGTACCAGTCATGTAAACTCGATGAAGGATCTTCAGTTGCACAAAACGAAGGCGAGCTGCAATACCCACCTCTTTAGGGGAGGCGATCGCTATCTGCCAATCTTCGTCGTCTAATTCCAGGCCATCCGCAATCCAGGAGGCCCGAAGCCGCACAAGAAGATCAGCCCTGGTGTTGATGAGCTTTTTATAAATCAAGGAAATCGTACTGTCAGGCACGTGGCCATCCAGAATACGGTCCTCGAGCGGTGACGACTGGGGATCTCCGTTCCTGGAGGGAACACAGAGATCAGAGCATGGCGCACCTGAAGGTATCGAAAATACTCCTTGTCGTCAAGCTGGTACTCCACCTTAAGGGCATCAAAGGACTTAACTGTGCCCTTGGACCAAAGATCCTCCACCTTGCTAATACCGATCGTATCCCACTTATCAAACCCTTTCGACTGCCACAGGCTGCCCAACCTCTCAGAGTCATAAAATGGAGTCAGCCATGTCATCTTATCACCCCAGCCCGTAGCCACATTCGCATCTCTCCACGCACGCACAGCACATTTTGTAGGTCCAGTCAGAAGTCGGAATGGCTCCTTCGAGTACAAAGCCCTGTTGAAGTTACCGCCCGGCAGCAGGAATTTGTCCATTGCAAAGGCTGGGACGGGGCCCGGGGAGTACGTTACATGGTTGACCGCACTTAACTGAGAGGCCCAGTAGTAGCGTTTGATGTCCGGAAGGGCTATGCCACCATCATACCATGGCAAAGTGAGTTTAGATAAGGAGATACGAGCCCGTCCGTCCCAAATCAATTGCCTCTGGAGCCCCTCAACCTCACGAAAATAACTAGAGGGAACAGGGTCGAAAAAATTCTGCAGGGCATATAAAAATCTAGGGAGGGACATCCTTTTAAAAAGAGCATATATATATAAAGTTCTTTATTTGGCTTATTCACAAAGGAAAAACCATAAAAGATGCGGTTAATATCATACATTACATTTTTGCATAATTAAAAGAAACACATTTCATGACATTTCATGCAAAGAAACTAGTAAGTTAAAAGAAAATTAGTTATGAAAACAGAAATCTGCTCAAAGTAACCTTAATAAGGGCATTTATAGATTTTTCCTATGTTTCATGATGCATTTGAAAAAATTGCTCACAAAATAACAGACGTTTTCGGTTTCCAGCATTTGGAGTCTAAGAAGAGCAGGTCTGCATTGTCTCAGCCCCCAGTTCCTTAATATTGGTAGTAACCAAATTTTTCTATGGGGTTGATGGAATTTGCAAAGCATGATCACATGTAGATTGGATTGTGTTGATAGACCATCACACGGACAAGGTGGAAGGATAGCTTTCCAACAGTTTTTCAGTGGAAACGTAACCAATCTAAAAAAAAGTGTTTAGCCTGAATCTTGTTATTAACATTTTCTCGTAGGTTGGTATTTGGAGTGTCAGATACGGATGAATGCCGTGGGCTATTTGGATCATGTTAGCATGGACTACCGCCGTTTTTAATGATTCAGATGCTAGTCTTAGAGATTCCAAATGTCTTAGTGCTGATTGTTTAAGGTCTCTTTTCGAAATATCCGTTATAGATTCTGGTTCAAGGTAATAGTTCTCAAGCCCTAGATCTTTGAGGAAATTTCTTACATAGGAAAGCCACTTTACTTTGGAGGATTTGTCGAGAGCCATCGAGTCAGCAATGATGGACTGGGTCAGCGTATTTTTATCAGATGTCCAGATACGCCGCCACAGCATTACTGGTTCTGTTTTAATTAGATCCTCTATGTAGGGTATTCCTAATTCCACGTGCATTGCATATGTTGAGGTGCCTTTCGGAGTGGCTAGAAGAAATCTAAGAAAGACATTTTCCGCCTTCTGGATGAAGCTAGTATCGGTGTAACCCCAGACTCCCGCACCATATAGGGCGATAGCCTGGCATTTAGCATTGTAAATTTTTAGTAGCTCCACTGGGGGCCTTTTTCCTAGTCTCTGAGAGAAGCTCGTTAGAGCGGCTATTGATCTCTTAAATAAATGATCCCTTGTGTCTACGGCTGGCTTCCATGTCAATTGATCATCTATCATGACACCCAGGTAGGGGTATTGGGGGTGACCTCAAGCTTTTGATTATCGAGGTACATGGCCTTTGTTCTTTTTTTTGCCCCCTGCCTGCCGTCATGACAAACGTTTTCTTCACATTCACCCTCAAATCCAGGTTGCCCATGAAAGTCGTGTACCTATTCAGTGATAGCTGAAGCTCACGAGGAGTGCGCGCGAGGATGACGGCATCATCCGCGTAGAGAAGGCGGGAATCAGGCGCTGGTTTATGCGTGGGAGGTCCTGAGCCCCCCTCAACATCTCCCCCTCCAAGCCATTAGTGTAGAGTGAGAAGAGGAAGGGGGCCAGGACACATCCCTGCCTGACTCCACGCCCTACGCTAAACGGGGCCGTCAACTCGCCATTTAGGCCAAATCGCACTCTGGCCGTTGCGCTGGAATAGAGTTCCCTTAAGAGGTCCAGAAGAGGGGGTTCTACTCCCATTTGGGCTAGGACTGTCCACAGCTTTGCATGCGAAACGCAGTCAAACGCTGCGGACAGGTCGACAAAGACCATATAGATCTTGGTTGTCTTGGCCTGTGTGTATTTTCCCATTATTAGAGTAAGATTGAGGGCCTGTTCTACTGTTCTGAAACCCTCGCGGAAGCCAAATTGGATATCGGAAATTATCAAACACAAGAAAGGTCACAGGGGTAAGTTTATAGACCCTATCTGTTAAGCCCCCTGAACAGAATTGACACCAACCTAAAATTAACAGAGAGTCCAACATGAACAATGTACCTAAATATACAAGAAAGAGGGAGTAGTTTTAACTAGAACGAGTTCCCATCAGTCCACCATCGAGACCACCCTTCATCATCTGGGATCTCTTATGTATATATAAATCACAATCAGGGGTAAAAAAACCTGTGCTGGCAGTTAAATACACCATGCACAGGAAAAACCCAGTGTTGATGCTGATGTGAAAAGAATAGCGTGTCTAGTGGTGAACTGAATAGCAGTGCTTAGAAAAAAGTGAGTTTGTGAAAAGAAAGAGAGAAGGCTCTAAAATTAGGTCGTGATCGGGGAAACAATTTTAATAAACACCCTCACACTCCTAAATCAATAAAAACAGTGCAAATTAGTGGTATAACAAATGTCCACTAAAAAAGATATAAGGTCGACATGTTTCTGCAGACAATTGAGGTCTAGAGATCCCCTGCTGCTTCCTCAGGACCATTAGTGCTACTGCTGAATTAAATAACGTAAACCATATCACCTGAGAGTGTATGTGTGATCATCTTCTCATCCCACGTGATGGGTAGGAACAGCCCCACCTCACCTGGCACGAGCTCAGGTAGTGGATGCACCGCACTCTCCGTCGGTGCACCGGTCGTCCCTCTAAGCTCTATCGTAGGGAGGATACCTCAATTGTCTGCAGAAACATGTCGACCTTATATCTTTTTTAGTGGACATTTGTTATACCACTAATTTGCACTGTTTTTATTGATTTAGGAGTGTGAGGGTGTTTATTAAAATTGTTTCCCCGATCACGACCTAATTTTAGAGCCTTCTCTCTTTCTTTTCACAAACTCACTTTTTTCTAAGCACTGCTATTCAGTTCACCACTAGACATGCTATTCTTTTCACATCAGCATCAACACTGGGTTTTTCCTGTGCATGGTGTATTTACCTGCCAGCACAGGTTTTTTTACCCCTGATTGTGATTTATATATACATAAGAGATCCCAGATGATGAAGGGCGGTCTCGATGGTGGACTGATGGGAACTCGTTCTAGTTAAAACTACTCCCTCTTTCTTGTATATTTAGGTACATTGTTCATGTTGGACTCTCTGTTAATTTTAGGTTGGTATCGGAAATTATGCCTCGATCCTCAATCCACTGCTGGAGACGCTCTAGGATGACTCTCCCCACTACTTTCCCGAGCGAGTCCAGCAGTGAGATGGGCCGGTAGCACTTCACATCTTGGCGATCCCCTTTTTTGAAAATGGGGACCATTATTGACTTAGTCCAGGAACTTAGCACTCCCTCATTCGCGACCGCTATGCACACTCTTATTAGAATGGGGGCCAAGAGATCTAGGTTATTTTTAAAAAAGTCCACTGGGGCCTGGAGCTTTACCTAGTTTGCTTTTCTGCAATGCTTCCAAAAGATCAGGAATGTCAAAGAGAAGCGGGATGGGGTACTGTACTTTTGGGGGCAATGGATCTGTAGATGAACTATTTTTAAAAATCTCCGAGAAATGTGTGACCCATGTGTTCTCGTCAATGGCAACTTCTATTCTGGGGGTGCCAGTGTCCGAGAGATATGGGGTTCTGACTGTGCGCCAGAAAAGCTCTCTGTTTTTTGAGACAGCACTCTTATGGAGGTCGTCCCAGAGTTTCTGCTTTAGTTGTGCGATTCTCAGTTTGCGTTCCCCTATGTATTGGCGCCTTAGAAGTTGGATTTGGGCTGCGTCTCTCGGTTTATTATGAAGTGCTGATTTTAGTTTTGTTAGGGCGGTTGTACAGTTATGATTAAACCACCTTTGCTTTACTGGGTGATTTGTTTTGGGTTTTGACATAAGTAAGTCCTTAATGAACTCCAAAATTTGTTTAAAGTTCATTAGGACTTCCTCGTGACTTGATGAGAGGTCCAGACATTTTAAAATGTTTGGATATGCCTGGATTATCAGTTTTTTTGTAATTTCAGTAGGATTAATTTTTCCCCATTTGATTGTGTAACCATTCTTTTTGCCAATCTCTAACTTATTCTGTGCGAGCGTGCTTGCGATATCCGAGTTTTGGGTACTAAGTGCAGGCATGTAAAGCTTAATCCTTAGCGCTAAATGGTCACTAAGTGGGTTACCAATGACCCCAAAATCCTTAGCTATGCCTGTCAGGCCGGGGGATAAAAGTATATAATCGACTGTTGTTTGATGGCCTCTACCCACGTAAGTCGGGCTAAATGAGTTAGAATCTGCGTTTTGATGGTTAGCAATTTGCAGGTCCAAGTCCGAGAGGACAGCATTTAGAATATTCCCCACTTTATTGTGTGTGAAGTGCGCTAGCGGGGCATCGAATTCGTCCGCCATCCCACAACAGAGTGGATTAGTCGTAGACATGGATGGAGGTTGAAATCTCCTCCCCAGATTAAGTGGGTTGCCCCTTTACCAGTTCTCCATTGGTAAGATTGTTTTAATTTCTCGTGTACATAACTGAGGAGATTTATGAATTGGTCTTCGGGGAGGTTATTATATGAGTTGGTCAGGAAGATAGTCTCCTTGTTGGCAAAGGATAGAGAAAGGATTTAGTGATTGGAATCCTGAGAGACTGTGACCACTTTTGTAAGGGTTAGGGTGTTCGCTATATAGGTTACTAACCCACCTTTGGGTCTTCCCATTATACTGTTTAGTGCTGGAATGAAATGGGTTTTATAGCCTTGTAGGTGTAGTTCTTCTATTGACCAAGTCTCTTGGAGAGAGATTATTTGGTGGGGTTTTAAGAAGTTTTGCGCAGTCCCGTCCTCAATTTTGGAGCGAAGACCTGCTATGTTCCAATAGAGTATGGAAATCGGCGGGGTCACATCTTTTATTTGTTCTGCTAAGACTACGACTTCAGGGTTCATGGGTCCCGAGGAGATATTCAGGTTCCCCGGGCTAGAGGGTACGTGCAGATTGTTGGGTACACTTTCTTTTGATGGTCAATCGACCATTTCAAGTCCACTATACCTATTAAACAACGGGATGTTATGCCATGGGTCCCACCGGGCCTGATCTCTAATTACCGGCCTTTGTGTGTAAGGTCTCCTGTCTTCCCAGCTTCCCCCCTGATAACGTGGTCTCACTGTGTGCCAGGAGTAATCTGGATCATATAGTCTAGGGGGACCATGATATCTGGGGTTCGCTAAATCATCCTGTCTGGGGAGTGGGACGGCCCAAGGGGGCTCTTGTTCCTGGGGAGGTCCGTTTAGTTGCCTAAAAGGGTAAAAAAAAGAAAGTGACTTAATCTTAATGCCTCCGTTTGAGGCGATATCTTCCCAGGAACAGATGTAGTCTGCTATGCGTGGGTCCTCGAAAGTAATCGCTATACAGTCCCCGGGGATCGTTTTTCTGGTGTTGCCCACCCATGGAACCCTGGCAACAGATCTAATCCTTCCCTGCCAGGTTGATGGGATTGGGCGATTGGTCTGCAGCCAATGCTGTGCCTTATTTTTTAAAGACCAGCCAGCCATAACCACCACATACGGTGAGGCCTCAGGTGGAAAATCGGCTGGAAGTCTTGACTGGCCTAAATTTTTGGCGGTATTTCTCCTGGGCAGGGGATTTGAAGCTGGAATCTGGGGGACCGGCGTTTTGATGGATGGTTTATTTGTATTTTTGTTGGCGGTTTTATTAGCGGTTTTATTAGATGCCTCAGGCTTTAGGGCCGGTGTAATTGGCGTTCCTGGGGAAGTCAATAAGATAGTGTTTGTTGGATTGTTAGGAATGGTCGGGGTAGTTGTTGTATGTGTTGTCCTAGCTGGGTTCGGTATATTGTTGGTAGTGGGGGCACTGGGAATTGTTATCCGAAGTGTCTTCTGTTGGCGATTAGGCAAGGTTGGGTTTACGTTTGTTGTTTTTGTGGAAAGTGGTTTTTTAGTATTATTTCCCCCTACTTTTTGTGGTCCTAAAAGATGATTGGGTTGTTGAGTTTTTACAAGTTTTAAGATCTGTGACTCCAAGTGCGCTAATCGTTGTTCTAGAGGTTGCAACGATTGTTTAAATATGTTGGCTATCTCGGTTAATAATAATTCGGGAACCTCCATATCGCACGAACCGTTGTGGGTTTGTGTGATGGTAGGGGGATCCAGAATTACCGGGATAAGTGTTTCGTTCTCTGAATGATGGACTAACACTGGGACTCCTATTTATACTACTCTATCCAGTCGGTCTTGTGGAGCGCTAGGTATATGGGTCGGATTGTTTAGTGTTGGGGGATTAGGGGCCACCCTTTTCTTACTTATCGCCCCCTCCCTCCTTCCCCTTTCTATCATTTTTTCTATGGAGGAGATTTGTGGAGAGGTTTGCGGGACTAGGTCCGGTGTGTTTTCTAAATCAAAACTAAGCTGTGAGTCGGCAAGTTGGGACACTGATAAGTCAACTGTATTAGGTAAGCTGCATCTCTCTCGTGTCGGGATTACCTCAGCGTTTGGGACTCCTATAGCTGGTGATCTGGCGTCCGCCAGGTTCCCCAATGAGGATCTTTTGGCGAATGCCAGGTCCAATGAGACCCTTTCTTCCATCAGTGATATGCTTTGGTCTATGAACGTATTAGCCTTCGTAATGAAGTCGTCCATAGGACCAAGCAATTTACCCACACTACCCGGGGCTTTAGTCTTGGTTCCTCTGGTAACAACCATTTTTGTTGAGCAATAAACCTGGTAGTACTAATAAGGAAAGGGATACAGCCAGATGGGGGTGAAAGAATAGTGGCACAGTCCAGTCTCTTACGTCCTCGAACGGCCTCAAACGGCCCGCTCTTTGCCCGGTCTTCGCCCCGGGCTCCGACCAGCGCGCGTCCCGCGTCGCGAAGGAGTTTGTGTTGTTTAAACGGGATTGGTTTAGGAGCGTGGCCGCCGGGGGAAGAGGCGCCAGCTGCAAGGTGTGGTGGTTTCTGGTCCTCGCAGTCCCCGGTAGGCTCCTCAGTCAGAAACCCTTTTCAAACACTTCTACCTGGGTGCGGTCACGCTGGGAGCAGATGGATTAACCGCCGATTTAGGTAGCGCTCCCACCAGCCGACTCTGCCTCAGGGAGTGCGCTGTGGACAAGCGTTCTGGAGCGAATCCTCTGGCAAGTAGAAATCCGAGTGATGAGCGGCACCCGCGAAGCGGGTGTCGCGAAAGGTGATATGCAATGACCAATTAGGAGGGCGTGGCCGCCGGGGGAAGAGGCGCCAGCTGCAAGGTGTGGTGGTTTCTGGTCCTCGCAGTCCCCCGGTAGGCTCCTCAGTCAGAAACCCTTTTCAAACACTTCTACCTGGGCGCGGTCACGCTGGGAGCAGATGGACTAACCGCCGATTGCGGTAGCCCTCCCACCAGCCGACTCTACCTCAGGGAGTGCGCTGTGGACAAGCGTTCTGGAGCGAATCCTCTGGCAAGTAGAAATCCGAGTGATGAGCGGCACCCGCGAAGCGGGTGTCGCGAAAGGTGATATGCAATGACCAATTAGGAGGGCGTGGCCACCGGGGGAAGAGGCGCCAGCTGCAAGGTGTGGTGGTTTCTGGTCCACGCAGTCCCCCGGTAGGCTCCTCAGTCAGAAACCCTTTTCAAACACTTCTACCTGGGCGCGGTCACGCTGGGAGCAGATGGACTAACCGCCGATTGCGGTAGCGCTCCCACCAGCCGACTCTGCCTCAGGGAGTGCGCTGTGGACAAGCGTTCTGGAGCGAATCCTCTGGCAAGTAGAAATCCGAGTAATGAGCGGCACCCGCGAAGCGGGTGTCGCGAAAGGTGATATGTAATGACCAATTAGGAGGGCGTGGCCGCCGGGGGAAGAGGCGCCAGCTGCAAGGTGTGGTGGTTTCTGGTCCTCGCAGTCCCCCGGTAGGCTCCTCAGTCAGAAACCCTTTTCAAACACTTCTACCTGGGCGCGGTCACGCTGGGAGCAGATGGACTAACCGCCGATTGCGGTAGCGCTCCCACCAGCCGACTCTGCCTCACGGAGTGCGCTGTGGACAAGCGTTCTGGAGCGAATCCTCTGGCAAGTAGAAATCCGAGTGATGAGCGGCACCCCAAAAAAAAAGAACAGCACGCCCCAATGGGGACAAGGGCAAGCCGCGCCACCGCTGGACGTCCAGTTTAAGGCGCCGAAGGGGAGCATATAAATTGCGGTCGTAAAATACAGAGGGGTCCAGGGAAACGAAAATTCCCAGGTACTTGAACCCAGTCTCTGCCACCTGGATCGGGAATCTACGGGGCAGCAGAGGCAGCACCCCGCTATAGCATAAATACACAATTTATTCCAGTTAATTACGAGACCCGAGTTCTTCCCAAAGGAGGTGAGGACATCAAAGAGCACGTTAAGGGACTTCTGAGGTGAAGTAAAATAAAGGAGAATATCGTCTGCGTATAGCGAGACGCGATCCTCAAGCTCAGGGGCCCACTGGATCCCCCTGATCGAGGGCTCCCACCAGAGCCACGCCGCCAACGGTTCCGATGCCAAAGCAAAGAGGAGGGGGGAGAGCGGGCAACCCTGTCGGATGCCACGCCCAAGCGGGAACGATCCAGAGACTCTGCCATTAACCACCAACTGGGCCAGTGGACGTTCATACAGGAGCTGCACCCACGCAATAAAGTTAGGACCAAAACCAAACTTTGAAAGGGCCGCCCACAGATAAGGCCACTCGATGGTGTCGAAGACCATAGTGGCATCCAGCGAGGCCAAGATGGCGGGTTCGGTCAGTGTCCCAGCTCTCGCGAGAACTCCGTGGAGTCTACGAAGATTAAGCGCCGTATTCCGATGAGGAATGAAACCGGACTGATCCGGATGGATCAGGTCACAGATCACCGTTAGCAAGCGATTCGCTAATACTTTAGCCAGGATCTTAGGCTCCGCATTGAGCAAAGAAATAGGGCGATAAGAAGTGCATTGGTCACGAGGCTTACCATCCTTGTAGATGACAACTATAGTGGCCAAACGCTGATCAAGGGGGAGGAGACCAGCCTCAAAGGCATCAATGAATATATTACGCAAATGGGTCGCCATCTTATCAGGCCGTAGCTTATAGAGCTCGATGGGTACACCATTCGGCCCCATAGCCTTACCCGAGCGAACGGATCATATAGCGATAGCAACCTCATCTACCGTTATAGGCGCATCCAAAGCGGACCTATCCTCGTCCGAAACACAGGGCAGCACAATATCACGCAAAAGCAAGCGGGAGTCAGACTCGTCTCTATCACTCACCGATCGGTATACCTTCTGAAAATGGTCCACAAAGCAATCAACAATCTCTCCTGGGTCAGACACGCATTCCCCAGTCACACGGGTGATCACTGGCACCACACGACTCATTCTCTCAGACTTATCCAACCATGCCAGGAGCTTACTAGCCTTATCTCCCACATCATAGAGTCTGCCCAGTTGATTCCTGTGCATAACCTTAGCAGCATCGGTCACCAGGGCCCTATAATCAGCCTGTTTCAGCGCCAAGGAGTGCAAGGCAGGGGTATCGTCACCACCCAAGTCGCTCTCAAGCGAGGTAATTTCGGCCTCAAGAAGCAACAAGTTTTCCCTTTTGGCCTTCTTATCAGCAGCAATGAAGGACAGTGCAGAGCCCCTTACCACAGTCTTGAAGGCCTCCCATAAGGAAATAGGGGAAGAGACGGACCCCTCGTTCTCATTAAAATAACAGTCAGTAGCTTTGAGAAGTTCAGAGCGGAGCTTGGGGTTCCTAAAATGTCAAGGATGAATAGGGGGAATCCTACTCCCACAAAGATATCCCACCGAAACCGCAAGCATCAAGGGTGAATGATCAGAGATGCCCCTGGGAAGATGACGAACCCCACGCATAAAGTGGGTATGGGCAGCCAACATCATAAAATAGTCAATCCTCGAGAGGCTGCCGTGGCCTCCAGAGTGGAACGTGTATTGCGTTTGCGTGGGGTTCAACATCCGCCAGACATCCACCAACCCGAGAGTCTCAAGCAACTCAGGCAGCCACAGCTGAGACGCCGGCAGGACCCTGGGGGGTAGTCGGTCACACTCACCCGAGACCACCGAATTAAAATCCCCACCCAGTACAAGGATACCATCCGGAAGTCCTAAGAGAGTTCTTCCAAGATCAGCGTAGGTGGTAGCCTGAAGCCCCGGGGGAATATAGACAGTAACAATTGTAAGCATCTTCCCCTCCCACCGCCCAGAAACAGCAGCATAACGGCCCCTATCGTCGAGGGCAACTTCATCAATTTCAAGGGGTAGAGAGGATTTAATCATTATGCCGACTCCTCTGGAGCCAGATGTGAATCCAGCGTGTGCTGCCAACCGATAGCCTCGTCTATCAAGAGCCTTACAAGCGTTCCCTATCAAATGGGTCTCCTGTAGCAGGACTATATCAGGGGAATGACGTCTA